>NC_056737.1:1474720827-1474793972 GCF_019279795.1 Protopterus annectens | reverse complement strand
AAGATGCAGGTTAGCAACTGCTTCAAATAAACCTCAGACGTCCCAATAGGACATATCCGTCACTGTATTTTCAACATAACACCACCGGAACATGTTGATCCCCTATGTATTCATTGAAGCATGTTGTCTTCATAGGTGGGAATGCCATAGTTTACATATCCTAGTTGACGTTGTGGGTGTGCCATTAGTATGTGTTCCACAGGTCGCCCATCTGTTCCACTGTATGGTAGCGAGTGCTCCCCATTTTGTTGCTGGCAGATTGAGTGCTGTGTACGCCGGTGTTTGCACGGCGGTCCAACTTTGTATGGGGAATGTCAACTGTAGTCCCTATGTATATTTCCTGTGTTATGCCTTACCGCGGCTGTGTAATTCCCCCGGGTTTGCAGTTGTGAGTGCCATCTTGGTCGTACGCTTGTCCATCCATGAGAATTGCCTACTGGACACTGGTATAGGGCTGTACACATTTCACACCTGCATTTAGCATTCTCCGGTGGATGCTTTGCATTATTAGTGGGGAGTAAGGCAGGTGCTACGCACACATCCCTCCCACGGGGCAGGACAAAGGATTACCTGAAAAAGAACACCGAGCCCTGTTTCTACATACCCAGGATCCCTTGACTGCAACAGTCGACATTACCCATTACACATCCTTCATGTGTGCGGGACTGTGATGTGGACGCACTTCTATGGACTCGGTACCCTGGGGATTTCTGTGCATATGTGCTGCATTTCATGGAAAGCTATCATCAACATTGAACACGCTTGCGGTGCATATGTGTAGCTGTGACATGGTCATGACAATGAGCTCACGTGGGTGATGACGGAGGCTGGCACGCATTCCGTACAGGAAAATGTTTGGGTCCAACAATGGAACCAATGTGCATATGTAAAGTGTAGAGCTTGTCGGACTGTGTCCGTGTGGCCAGTGGGTTTGACTGCTGCTGTGTGTTCACCAATCGCGGATGTCTGCTTGACTACCCATAGTGTGTAGTGCTACGGAAACCATGTTTTCCGAGACCAGAACCAAATGGTGTACATCCAATGTTGCAGGTTAACAACTGCTTTAATTAATCCCCAGAGGTCCCGGTTGGGAAGTATCGCCACTTTATTGTCGGAACAACACCTCCAGACTAGGTAAATCACGGGAACTTTAGCCCGGTCTTACCAGCCATTTGCAAGTGTAATTAGCAGCCACGTGTCAATACATGTATGATAATACATATTGTCATGCCGAAGTTAATCTATGTTATTTGGACAATGGCTTCTGCTATTGACATCCGTTGCTGTGGGTGTTGCTGGTTACCATACACATGGCTTGCTCAAAGGCAGAATTCACAATTCTGAACACTACTGTGGTCTCCTTTAAGGACCCTGAGCCAGTGGTCAACAGTACTGCAGCCACTGCATCACTTACATATGCCGTCTACCGGTACCTACAGGACTGCATGTATCAGGCATTCCCTTACCCAACTGTGGTTCATTGTACCAATGCCAAGCATCCAGTGTGGTGTACCCCAGCCATACACAAGCTGTACAACGAGAGGAGGTGGCTACTACAAGGCGGAGCAGACACCTTGTGAGGTATGACACCCTTGGTCATTATATGTGTACAGCTACAGGCTGTCATGACATGGTCCGGGGCACGTTCCACAGATATATCTACATGGACCTGGCTGACAATCATACAGCCTTCATTTGCTATGCTGGACACCTGGGAGGTCACTCCCACATACGCTCTGACTGGGTTCACGATCATGTGGAGTTTACTCAACATACACACATTGCCAAAATACGGGCTGACAAGTTCGGTGAGGACATCTCCACACCCCCCCCACATGAAGAGATGTCTGTCCCAGCGGTTTGTGGTCCCCAAATGTTCTGTGACGCATGGGTGGGACATGCTCTCTCCAGGGTAGTGAACATAGCATCCATGAGACCAGCTGGTGACCCGACTGTGTACTCCATGATCTCACTGAGGAATTAGACCCACAGTTAGGACAGCTGTAGCCTCACCTCGGGTAACGTACCCGGGTTGTGTCACACGGTGACTGTAGTCCCACATCACAGGGCCAATGCCTCCACTGACCCTGGTTATTACTGTCCCATTACCATGAGGAGACCTATCTGCAAAGACATGGGAAGGGATCATACTGCGGCTCGTAGATGAAGGCATAGGGGACCTGCATACTTTGCATCTAACACGGTTTGGCTTGGTCAGGGGCGGTTCATGCGTTTAAAGCATGGTTGACGTTCTCGGGACAGTCACCGAGGCCATTGATGGGGGTCTTGCAGTCCATACAGCCTACCTCAATCTGGCAAAGGCCTTCAACACATTACCCCCCTCAGGTATCATTGATAAACCCATCGGCTTGGATGTGAACACATACATCACAGGATGGGTTGTAAACTGGCTATGTGACACGGCCCACGTGGTCATAGTTGCTGGCAGCATGTCAGACCTACTGCCTGTCGCAGGCGGTGTCCCACGGGGCTCTTCCCTGGGTCCACTCCTCTTATACATCTACATTTCCACAGTACAGGCACACACAGGGATGTTATGGGTGACATTGTTTGTAGATGACTGCGAAACGGGTGCCATAGTGGGACAGACATCTGACACGGATATCCTTCAAAGGGGCCTCCCAGATATGCATATCTGCTGTCAGGGACATGGCCTACAGCTAAATGCAAGGTAATGCAACATCATACCTGTAGAGGAGTACTAGGTCACCCCTGTCCAGCATATAGGTGGCAGTCCACTGAGCGCAGGGGTGATTACCAGGGATCAGGGGACAGAGGTTGTCGGTCACCATTCGTTCAACAGACACGTTGCTATCATGGTTCGGTGGGACTTCTACATTGCCCACCTATTTGTGCAGGGATTCACATCTAGATCAGGGTAGGTCATTGTCTCCTTGTACTCATTACGTGTTACACCTATGATTGACTACATTGCCCCATTTGGAGGGTATCTGACCCGACACCTACAGCAGCTGGGAAGGCCTCATAGGTTAATTGTCATACAGATGCAGGGTGTCATGGATTTGTGTAATGCTGCCCCACTTGTAGGCCCCCTGCCCCATTCAGTCACATACCTGTTGTTCAGTGTTGACCTGTGCCTGACATACGAAGCCATGTCGACCCATATGTCATGTCTATGCTTCACCTACTGTATCTGCATCCCTCGGAACCACGAGGGCAGGTGACATGAACCTTGATGCGGTCATTAATAGGATGTGTTGGAGTGACACATACGTCACCCGGACACTCGCAATGCTGTGGATCTACATCACAGTACATGTGAGGCAGAGATCCTTGCTAGCCTTGTTCGGGGGTATGTTGTCCGTTGGATGGGGGATTGCAGATATAGGCCAAGGATTACATCATTATCACTGCTTGACAGAGGTACAGCAATATCATAAGCATTTTATCTCCGGACAGGAAGGTTGGCAAAGGAATCCTAACTATGGTGTAGGGTTATGGCTGAACTTGGGTAGATGGCCTACCCTGTACCTATGGACCTATGAACCTATATTCATAGTTTGTCCCATTTACACTTGTCTATCCCCTATCCTCTTTCTCATGTGTATATTTCTGTGGCACGTGATTGTCCTCTGTATTACCTGCAGGTATGCTGTCTACAGTGCACATACGTCACGGTTGATTACAGTGTATCTGTGTCCCTACCACTGTGATACTGAGGACTACCACACATCCTTCACAACATTACATGCATATGTCCATTCTATTCTTCTTTGGCCTATGGGGGGGTGTTAAGGCAACGGTTACACATCTCCCTGTTTGTGCATGCTTCATAGTGGTGTTTGACCAGCCTCCGCTAGTCGTGGGTTGGACGGTAGTGTTTCTGTGTGTTTGGCATGTGTTTTCATTGCCGGTACATCTGTGGGAGGTGTGGTTGGCACATGTTCCTCTTTGCAGGGAGCCCCATCCTGGGGTTTTGTGTCACGATCTGCACTTGGCACGCGCCATATGTCCTGTGCTATTCCCACAGTCGTGTATGCCTTCATGCATTACTACTGCGTGTTACTGGCTGTTTGTATGTGGTACACATGGTGATTGTGGTGGTTGGCTTGACCTATTCCCATGCTAGAACATACACATCTGTCAATTACGTTGTTTAAATCAAACTGTAACACTCATTACTCTTTTCAAAATGACAGTCAATAACACAGGAAGCTCAGTTTCACAACGTTTTAATAGTGTGCACCAGGAGGCAAATAACTATGCAGTACAAGTATAGAGTTTTGTCTGACTCTATACAAGAAACAGCTGTATGAGTATTGTGTTTACAATCAGCTTTTGCCCACCTTAATGATGTGGTCAGTCACAGGGCATTTACATCACTATAGTCCACAATATTGTATTCCTACAACGGTGCTAAGGTAATGCTTATTAAATGTTTTCCCATGGGAATAGCACAGCCTTGCGAGGCACATAGTCAATTAGATTGTCCTTCTGTAAATTCTGCTCTGTCAAGGTTCCAAGCCTGTTCGGGTACAATAGTCAGGTCATTTCCTACTAGGTTCCTTTGTCTGTCTGGTGAGCAGCTGTACTCTATCTTAGATAGAGCTCACAAGGCCATTTTCCTCAGTTGTAGGATGAAAGATATACCTGTACATACATTTATTATTCTCTAACCCAGCAGATAACTAATGCTGAATGACATACGCCTGCTGCACTGGTTACTGCCAGGGTCAGGGTTCGATCACACTGCAGCTACACTACAGGCAATTACATGCATGATAAGTTCTACTGCCATATTGTAAAATAGAATAATATGCATTATACACTATTTGCTTCTAAACTAGCACGTCATATATGTTTAAATATATATTTGTCTAGCATTCTCCCTCCTTTGATTGCTTCTATTCTATCCAGAAACATATGCAACATTATTTCATTCCCTAGCCTCTTCCTCTCTGGAACGTTTAACTAGGCAAGTCATTTGTTGTACATTTCAGAAAGGATTTCATTTGGTATTAACAAATCCCACTACAGGTCTTGATACATAGTCTCGGTTACAGATACATCAACAGAGTCCCTGACTAATACTTTCATACAAAGTATCCCGCAACAGACACATGCTCACAATATGAGCAGAACAACACAAATGGCAATCAAGATTTTCAGTTATGAGTGAACCCCATCCACCAAATGGTTTCTGGAAATAGTTCGTCAGTGGGTTTGGGCCTGGTTCCGCCATGGCTGATACCTGCTGTATTACCTCTAGGTGGTCGTTGATATCGTGCTTATTATGTGGTACTTAGACACAGCAGTCTTCTTTGATAAGCGACCGCATACCACTTCTCGCCACCAGGGTGCAGTCGTGAGCCATTACATTTTGTGACACAACAGTTCTCATTGCATTCAGTTCATCAGTCACAAGTTCGAGAGCGAAAGTCGCATTGCTCATTCCTCCGAGAGGTTTTGACAACTTCCTCAGTTCCCTGATTGATTTCACTGCTCCATAAGCTGGGATTGTTCCAGCCCAGGATATAACACTGTCACTCAAGTCCATATGAGTCAATTTTCCTTTATCTCTTGCAGAAGAATGATTTTTCCAAACAGCTTCCATTTCACCCACTGGATTAGTAGGTTTCTCGACTGAGTTCCCAGTTCTTCGAGCTATATCTCTTACAGTTCGCTTGCATCCAGAGGCAATTCTGCAGTATGTCATATGGCTGGAGCCAGATAACCCAAAAAACAACTGCCGGACCAATTCTCAGGTAACCATTGATATGCTTTTTTCCCACAAACAAAATAACAATATTCTACTTTACTACTGATGCGGGTTAACTCTGCATGTAACATTTTCCTGTCTATAACAGACGACTGTTTATACAATTCAGGATGTTTCTGCACATCTTTCCACGTTGTTCCCATTAAGCTTAAATACAAATCATGAATGATGCTACAACTAGTACTGTAATCTTTGGCTGTTATATGACATTTGTAAGACACAGTTATGTTACAATTACTCCCACCAACTTGGACTGTATCATGTTTATGAAAACAAACAATTCCTTTTTGTGTAACAGGTAAGTACAGTGCCACTTTGTCCTGTGATCTCACAGAACCTGTATCAAAAGGTAAATATTCACAAGTCTCAATCTATCCCCAAGGGGACAACATACATCGGAAGTCCTCCATATGATGTAGGTATGGCAGTACAAACACAGCAATTTGAAATGTTCATAGTCTGTACATGCACACGCGTCATGCCTAGGTATGTGTTGAGGTTTGGATGCCAATCTGTGGCCAGTTCATCACGTATCATTATTTGTATCTGTGTAGTTACATGCAGGAAAGATCCCAGCAAAAGTAAAGTCACCACAAACATGGTTAATAGGTGTATGATCAGTAGGACAGTAAACCAATGTCTTTGGGATTGCTTTGTATTGTTATACACTCTGCCCCGGGTGATTCTGTCTCTATGGTATATCGGCTACAACATGTAAATCAGACTGGATATCCTTTACAGGTTTGAAAAGGGTGAGGAGAACCCAGGACGACCTTTCCGCAAACTTTACTGCAGTAGGCGTTGCCAACAGTACCTGGTACGGACCTTCCCACATTGGACTCGGGCAGTTACTTGTTTGGATAACAGTCAAACACACCCAGGATACTGGGGTCAGCTCTGCGTCCGGCTTCGCTTGCTCTTTATCTGAAAAAGAGTTTAACTGCAAAACAGTGTTATTGGTTAACAATCCTCTCATGTAACTTGCTAATGAGCCATCGACCTCCAGCTCTGCAGGCATGACAGCTTTCCACTGTGGCACATAATATGCCATTCCAAATACTACTTCAAAGGGGGTCAAACCCTTTACATTTGGAACTGTTGTCATGCTCAGCAATGCTAGAGGTAGACAGCAAATCCAATTCATCTGGGTGTCACTCATCAACCTCCTCAACTTATTTCTCGGGATCCCATTGTACCTCGCCACCAGTCATGCTGACTGTGGGTTGTACATGCAATGATTATTCAAGGAAATCCCAAATAATCCCCCAGGTTGCTGGATTGTCTGGTTCACAAAATGTGTTCTATTGTCACTGTAGCTTCTTTCCGGTATGCCAGATCTAGGGATACTTTATTTTACTGGGACCTTTGCCACTGTTGCTGCATCCGGATTCCTGGTTGGGAATGCTTCTACCCATTTTGATAATATATCTACAATCACTAAACAGTATTTCTTCCCTTCACATTTATTCAGCTGTATAAACTCCATACAAATAGTATGGAACGGATATGGTGGTGTAGGGAAACTCACCGCTTCGGTTGAAATGCTCCTGTGCATGATGTTTACTGCAAATATGACACGCTGCTCAAAATGTTTGTATGTGGTTCCTAATTCCGTATGTTAGAATATTCTTTAACCAACTGTACCATCCCCCCTGTTGAGACATGGCTCTACCCATGGCTCACCAAAGCCGCATATCTGAATAAATTAGACGTTAATATTGGCTTTCTCACTGTGGATATGTACAGTCCGTCTTCAAGGATTGCTCCTCGTCTTACCCACGTCTGCTTTTCTGCTTTCGTAGTTGATGTTTGCATTGTTTCTAACATTTCTAAATCTAGAATCTCTGAGGATTGTCATTCCTCATTCAAAAAGACACTTTCTGACTGTGAGGCTGCTTGTTTTGCAACTGCATCAGCTCGTGCCTTACCTTTCCTAATCTTATCCTGTTGCTTTGTATGAGCTGCACATTTACAATTAGCTACTTTAGTGGGTAACTGAATGAGATCTAATGAATTCAAGATCAATTGCGCATGATTAATCAGTTTACCAGTGGATGTTATCATTCCCCTATTCTTCCACTGCTGCGCATAAACATGCACTGTAGAGACAGCATACTGACTATCGGTATAAATGTCCACACATCTGTTTTTCACTAGAGTGCAAGCACGTGTTAAAGCTATCAATTCTGCTGCTTGAGCAGACACATTATGCTGCAGGGGTTGGGCTTCTACAATCTCATTATCAATAACTACTGCATAACCTACTTGATTCTTTCCTGTAGGACTCTTTCTACATGATCCGTACACATAAACTGTCACCTCTGCATCATCTAAGGGTATATCAGTGATATCCTGTCTGTGTAAAGTTATTTGCTCCATTTCCTGTAGGCAACTGTGTGGTGTGCCATACACAGGTGTCGGACGTGACGTTGATGGGTTTAATGTTGTACAACGTTCAATCACCATATGAGGTTGACTCAGGGGTATGGTCAAACAAGAAAGATGTCTAACATGGGTCAGGACTGCTATTTTCTCTTGCAGCAAAATGATCGCAACTGCATGAGGCACTCTCACAGTGAGAGGGTGGGATAATACCATTGATGCCGAGGCCTGTACTGCCATGGCTGCTGCAACAACTGCCTGTACACAATGTGGCAATGACCATGCCACTGGGTCCAACTGCGATGAGTAGTAAGCTATGGGGCGTTGCTTACTTCCATGCTGTTGCGTCAAGACTGACGTCATATATCCCTGCTTACAATCTACAGTCTGAAAACATCTGTTATGATTATTCGGGAGACCTAAAACAGATGTTGAAGCTATCAATCGTTTTAGTCTGCAGAAAGCTGTTTCTGCTACTGGAATCCAGTGTAGTATATCTTGTGCTGCCATAGGTGTATTAAAGATTAAAGCAGACAATAGAGCTGATTCCAAAGCATAGTTTGGTAACCAGCTTCGACAAAAGTTAGTCGGCCCAGGAAGGACATCATTCCCTTCTTGGTAGTTGGCTTGGGTGCTTGTGAAATTGCTGCCTTCCTATCGTCATCTAATGTTCTACCCTCCTTGGATACCACATATCCCAGGTACTTGACCTGTATTCTCCGTAGTTGCAATTTATGCTTGCTTAATTTATGTCCCTGTTCTGCTGAATATTTCAATAATGCTATTGTATCTTCCCTACATTGCTGCTGGGTAGGGGCCGCAAGCAGGATATCATCCACATAAAGTAGAACTTGACTGCCCCCGGGTGGAGTAAACACCGGCATGTTGCTAGCCATCTCCTGTGCGAATATCGTTGGACTTTCACAGTATCCCTGCGATAGCCGGGTATGGCTGTATCTGTTACCCTGAATGTAAATGCAAAACAATACGGACTATCTGGATGTATAGGTATTGAAAAGGAAGCATAGCTTATATGTACCACGGTAAGATACTTCTGTTGCGGGTTTATAGCATTCAATATAGTGTGCGGGTCTGGCACCATCAGTACCCTAGGTATTATTACATGATTTACAGCTTGTAAATCCTGTACCATCCGCCATTCACCCTTTGCTTTTCTATCAGGAGATACAGGGGTATTGCATGGTGAATACTGATTACTTTGTGGATGGGGAATTCCCTCTGTGACTTTCCGGATATCTTCTGGTGTCCACGGTCTATACACTAAGGGAGTTGGGTCCTGGCCTTCCTGTCCTGCCTGAGGGTTCGGTACTTCAATTAATTGACAGATATCCTCACTCTGTTCTAGTGACTCTTCTTACTTGAGTGTCCCTAGGTATTTTACATGTTTGGGATGTGGTTTCAATAGCTTCTCTTACAATTGGTCGTTGTGATACCTCTGTTGCCACAGGATAATGTGGGGGGGGACTAGCCTGCCCTCCCGCTTCATATCCTGGATGTGGTATCGGAGGTGGTGGAGGGGGGGCGCCGCTACTACTGTATTATTATCTTCTTTGTTCACGATGATGCTTTCGCATTTTTAGTCTTCTGTTCCCTTCGGTTCACTACCTCAATCCACCTATGTGCTTGAGGGATACCCAATTGTCGCTGTTTTTTAGCCTGCACATCTTAGTGTTGCCACCTTTTCAAATGCACAAAGTGGGACATTTGTGTTAGGAACGCCGGATTTTGCAGGGCAAAACATACCCACTGCCAGTACAAAGGACAGCAATCTACTTTTTGCCAGAATAGCAACTTATTCTTGTAGCATTTGAGTTGCTTATTCTGTTTATTATAATATTTTGGTGTTTCAGATACAAAATAACTGTTTTATGCTACTATTAAAGAAGATATAGGAAATATTTTTGTCCTAAGATATCAGGACATTTGCCATTTGTTCAGTTTGTTTGCAGGACACAACTGGCCAAAGAGGGACTGTCCCTCGCAAAGTGGGACAGGTGGTAACCCTAGAACATCTGCGTCACATTTTAAGTGATTCCAATGTTTCACTAACGATATTTTGTCTAATATACCATCAATGTCATATTTATTACCCCATTTTGCAGAATATCTCACATTATGTGCTCTCTGCAATTGCATATACTTCACATCACCCGTCAAACGTGGATCTCACGATCTCTTAGTGCACTAATCTCCCATGTCTTCTAAATGACTGTTACGTAACCCTTCTCTCGTACCACGTGGTATCTCCTTCCCTGTATCCACTGTAGTGTCTACAATGACTATTTACTCTACTCTGTGTTCCCCTGATCTATGTCCAAATGTAAAACTACTTGGATTGGTCTTCGACCTGCTATCACAACTGTTAACAGAAACACAATGTAGCCTGGTCCCTGATCTACAACAGAGACAAAGAGGCAAACTCTCCTTACCTGAGCCTCCCGCTTATGACTGCACGTTTCTTGGGATCCAGTTTTCTGCTTTTCAGCCACAGATCAGACAGTGGACAGCCTCTTTACACACAACAATTCAGTCGGAGGTCTTTTCACTCAAGAAGAACCATTTAGGCAACTTCTCCTGCGCAGATGTCTAACCACCCATGCACTCTGACCTGTAGCTTACCAAGGGAATTCCGGATAAGAAGGACCACAATGTCAAATAAGTTGTTAAAACCAGACTGTAGAAATCAGTAGGCTTTTCTAAGTGACAGTCAATAACACAGGAAGCTCAGGTTCACAACATTTTAGTAGTGTACACCGGCAGGCAAAGAACTTTACAGTCCAAGTATGAGAGTTTTGTCTGACTCTATACAGGAAGCAATTTGTTTATATAGTGTTTACAATCAGCTTTTGCCCACCTTACTGACGTGGTCAGTCACAGGGCATTTCCATCACTATGGTCCGCAATATTCTATTCATACGAGGGTGCTGAGGTAATGCTTTTAAAATGTTTTCCCATGAGAATAACACAGCCTTGCAAGGCACCTGGTCAATTACAGTGTCCTTCTATAATTGTTGCTGTTTCAAGGACCCTGGACTGTTCCGATACAATAGTCAGTTCATTTCTTAATACGTTCCTTTGTCTCTCTGGTAAGGAGTTGTACTCTATCTTCGATAGAGCTCACAAGGCCATCCTCCTCAGTGGAAGGGAGGATGATATACATGTACATACATTTATTTTTCTGTAACCCAGCAGATAATTAATGCTGAGAGACGTAAGCCTGCTGAACTGGTTACTGCCAGGGTCAGAGTTCGATCACACTGCAGCTAAGCTTCACCAATTACATGCATGATCATTTCTACTGCCATATTGTACAGTACAATTCAATGCATTATATAGTATTTTGCTTCTAAACTGGCACTTCATATGTGTTTCTATATATATTTTCTAACAACATCCATCCGGCCATATGCATGTTGTTCCGTCCTTTACCTTGGCCGTGGGTGTTTGGCCGTCCGGCAACGCTACTCTCCACACGTGATGTCCCACCTTCCCCTTCTGTGCCTGTGGCACCCTGTTAGGACGTCCTGTTTGGTAGGCACATGTTCCGCTATATGTGTTTGACTTGTCTGCATAGCTAATCATCGGTGCGGTGGTTCAACATCCTGACTTGTCCACATGTGTACAGTTATGTGCACCGTGGCATGTGCAAGCCTATAGGGTTTGGACAAGTGCATACCACATGCGGGATGTACACATTCTGCAGACACATTCACATGCAGCCATTTGCATATCTGTACCTGAGGTGGGTTGGTGACATGTGGGGTACATATTTGCCCGCGTGGCACTGCCTAAAACAATACATCTTACCACATTTCAGGTATGCCCATTGTGTGTAGGTGTGTAGCTGCACAAGGCTGCTAGCTGGGTTGGGTGCATGGTCGTACATGGGTGGGACTTACATGCTACAATGGGGCTATTGTGTATTACATTTGCATGCATGGGTTCTGCTTCTGGATATTACGCTTAGACATACGCCGTCCTGTGTATGCGACAAACATGTTGCTGGGTGTGGTACATGTTGCTATGCACATGTTTGCCTGTGTTTAGGGTATCTTGGTTCCTTCCTGTTGTTATGTCGACATGGCTACCCGGCTGTGTACTCTCACTACTGCTTGTGACCATTATGGTTGCCACCTTTTCCAATGCCCATAGTGGGACATCTTTTGTGGAAACATCGGATTTTGCAGGACAACACATACCCACAGCAAGTAGAGATGACAGAACTTCACTTTTTTGCCATAATATACGCTTATTCTCGTAGCATTTGGGTTCCTTATTCGGTTTCTTATGCCATGTATGTGTTTCATATACAAAATATATGTTTTATGCTACTATTACAGGTATATTGAGGGAATATTTCTGCCCGGAAATCTCAGGTCATTTGCCATTTTTCGATTTTTGGCGGGACACAACTGTCAAATGAGAGACTGTCCATAGCAAAGTGGGCCAGTTGGTAACTCTGGTGACCATGCCCATGTCGCTACTAGGGTTGCCACCTTTTCCAATAGCCAAGGTGGGACATTTTCGGGACTCACATCAGATTTTACAGGCCGACACATACCCACGGTCAGTACATAGCATAGAACTTAACTTGTTTGCCTAAATAAAAGCTTATTCTTGTAGCAGTTTGGTTGCTTATTCTGTTTCTTGTGACATTTAGGTATTTTAGTTACGGAAATAACTATTTTATGCAACCATTACATAAAATACGGGATATAATTATGTCCTACAATCTTAGCACATTTGCCGTTTTTAATATTTTTTATCGGGACACAACTGCCCATAGAGGGACTGCCCCTCGCAAAGTGGGACAGGTGGTAACCTTAGTTGCTACTCCTATGTCGGTGCGGCGTGCTGACATGCTGCTGTACACCTTCTCTGGGTATGCCCACTGACAGTGCATTGCGGGACGAACATGGTGTTACGCGTATCCTTTGTTCCTTGGATGGGTACACTTAGGGCTTCGTGGGTTGTGTTTGCTTCTCCGTTTTGTTGGGACGGGTACTATGTTGCATACTCTGCGTGCATTTCATTCTGCACGGGCCCTGGCTGGTGACATTACTATTATGGGCGGACTGTGGCAGTCAGCACTTTAGGTTGCTCATCGCCTGCCGGCTTAGCCACGCCTCCGGACGCATCCTACTTGGGCTTGCTCACGTACACTACGCACGTGTCTGTGGTTGCGGCACGCACTCATTACTATGCATATGGCGCTACTACGCAGACTATTCACTGCACCGCCGGCGCAGGCCTTACACCGGCCTTGCGCCGAGCTTCATGAATCCCGGGGCATATTTACATTTATATGAGGATTTTGATTAAACCTAGTTAAAAGTTGAGTATTATATATGAACAAAAATGAAATGGGATTGGGATTAATAAATCCATTTGTACTTGCAGCCTCATTAAAGTTGTGTAAAATGTTGAGAAGGATAAATGAAGACAATGAAAAACTAGTAATACGACCATTTAAGCATAAATATGAAAAGTCTGGAGAGACAACAAAAAGAGATAAGAGAAAAAAAGAATGTATTAATGAAATAGAAAATTATTAAGCAAAAGTAAAAATGTTGAAGATGAAGATTGAACAAATAAAAGAAGATCAAAAACATAGTATAAGAATATGATATAATACTATTGTGATAACCCATGAAAACCTTCACGAGAAGAAAAGATTATAGCTATAAAAGAAATTAGCATATGATGTATTAATAAAACAGAATGTCAGGCTGTTCTACAGAGACTGGGAATAAAGCAAAAGGAAATATGCCTTATAAAAATAAAAGAGATAATATGTTTTTAGTGTACAGAAGAAGAAACTATAGAACATAAAGCAAAAAACACTCCTCAGGGTAAATGTCTCACTGCAAGTAAGTTTGATAAATGATCCAAATAAAGCCAAGCAGCAGAGACAACCATGCAGCATCAAAAACACCAGAGATTCAGTTATAAAAGAAGGACAACTTTAATGTGTACACTGGTAAGCGCTTTCACTTGTAGCTTTTTCAGACCATTAATGAAATCACATACTCTAATGGCTCTCTCTAATATATTCAAGAACAGCCACTCAAAGCTTTCAAGCAATTATTCAATCATTAACAATAATAGAGTTAAAGCAACAATGCTACAATAAAGCACTCTGTATTCATTATTAAAACACAGTTATACTATGTATAACAAAAAGTGCATATCTAAGAATAAATATACACTAGTTTAGATAGAATACACATATTAACTAAAAAACTTTCAACTACAAGATTTCATACAAATTATATATGTATATAATGTATGCATATGTAAAAATTCTGTACAACAATTAGTACTGAAACATTTCATAACACTTCACATAAATTAAAACTAATGAACCTGTCTAACATAGATTCATTATGCACAGCAAAAATTCCATATATATATATATATATATATATATATATATTTTTTTTTTTTTTTTTAAATTCTCTTTATTTTTCTATTCAAACATTAACAGTAAATAACATCAGACAAACATACACAAACAACCTATATATGCAACTATATACACTTAAATTTCATATTACCTAAACAAGTATAAGGAGCAGAAAACTCAGCTGGCATGTAACCTCTTGAACTTTAGGATAGGTTTCAGGGAGGCTCTCTCATTTAATCCTCTCTCTCTATCTGCTGTAAATCTTAGAATCCATTTAATTTCCCTCCCTTCAGTACAATTTCTACTATCTCCTTCCCTGGCAATGGGGTATTATGATATCTATTGCCATAAATTTAAAATTATGGTCTTCCCTTCTGCCATTACATGTTTGGCAAGAGCATTCGTAGAGGATCTAATCCTGATACCATACAGATGTTCCCTTATCCTATTTTTAAGCATCCTGTCGGTTTTACCAACATAGAAAGACCAGCATGTATGACATACCGCAAGATATACTACATGTAAGGTGGTACAATCTGTCAAAATAGTAAAGCTATAACTCTGCCCTGTATCCGGGTGCACAAATTTACCACTTGGATCTAGATATCTACAGTAACTACTTTCTCCACAAGGAAGTGTACCCATGCCTTGCTTATGTCCAGACTCATGCCTATCAAAGGGTTGACAAAGAATCCTTTTTAAATTGTGCTTATTCTTAAACCTAAATTTCGGTATGTTGCCCACAATATTCTTAATATCAGGGATGGTAGTTAGTATCCCCCAGTGCTTACTGATTATATCATAAACTATCTTATTATCTGTGGTAAAGAACATGGGTATCCTAACCTCATTAGAGTAAGTCACAGGGATGCTCCTTGTATCATGTTCACATCTATTGGAAAAGTAAGGCCTGGCTCTCCCTTGACTAAGGGAATCTAATTCATATAACCCATCACTGATCTCATCACTACTATAGCCTTGCTTCATGAATCTCTCCTTTAGGGTATTCATAACATAGCTCTGTCCTCTCCCTTTCTCCGTGGTCACCACCCCTAGAATCTTTTATGTAAATGTAATGAATGTAGCAGATGATTTTCTTGTTTTCCTAGCAACCAAAAATCTGATATATTTTGTGTGGCATAGATACAATTTAATTTTTTTCATCTCATTTACCAAAACATGTGCAAACTGGGAAAACTATCATGGTAACCAAAATACAATTGCTTGTTCAGCATAGTATTATACCCAAAATAGCCTTGAAATGGAGTCACTTATGAGACGTTAAATACTGAACAGAACTGCAGGGTAACAATGTAATGTTTAACTAGATGTTTATTTTAAAACAGGCTTGATGATGTAAAGCAATAGTAACTCTATACTCCAGGGTTTTCAGGTCACCTCTTTAAAAAAAACTCAGAATTCCAAACACATTTTAAAGGGTGTTTATGATTTATTTCTTTGCATGCATTTTCCAAACCTAATATTATAACATAAAGTAAAATAATAATAATAATAAGAAGAAGAATAACTTATAAATAGTTTCTTTAACTACTACAGGAAGTAAAGAAATAACTCATAGCAATGTTCAGAGCTAGTCTATAATAATGCTGTGTACTCTCACCAAAGGGAAATAGTAATCCTAGCTGACAAATTTAGTGCAAATTGTGCTCCATGTATAGTTACAACTATTCCACAGATTGCACAGTCTTAGACACCCCCTTCAGCTACTGTGGAACAACACCTCATCCATAGGTTCAGACAGCACACTGAACTGCTTGATTATCATTGACAGGCATGGCCTACCAAAACCCCTATTTATCCTCCTTAACATTGGTCTCTCCACTGGTTGCATTCCTGAAGCCTAGGAAACATTGTAATGCCCTTATACAAGGGACACCACATAGACTCTGGTAGCTATGGAGCTATTGATCTCACTGGCATCATATGTAAAGCTATAGAAAATGTTATCTTTGACCTCATTAATCTAGACATCAAAATATTTTTTAAAGAAAAGATAGTGATGTAGAGTATAGTGGTTACAAAGTACATACAGCATATTTGGAATGGGCCAAAGCTTATGACACTATATTCCAGCAGGCATTATTGACATATTTTTAAAACAGTAAAAGTAATTAAATTGTCCAGTAGATAGACTGTGTTGAATGACACATAGTAAATGCTTTTATTCTAACTTCAATGCATGTCTCACCAGATTTAATAAAGTTAATAAAACACACTTTTAAATACAAATAAAAACTCAGTCACATGATCAAACACATCCAGTCATATAAAACTTCTAACAATAAAGTGGTGCTAATTTAAAAAAAAAGCATGCTAGATTAAACCACTCATTCACTCCTGGTCTATTAAAATCATTAAACTTAATTTGCCACATTAGTTCTTGTCTTTCCAACAGTGCTTCCAAGCCACCCCCTTACATTAGTAGCCACCCTTTCTAGTACTGAAAAATTTAAGTATTTTAAAATTTTGACATATCTTGCTATGTTTGCTCAGGGTGTTTCTTTTTTCTCCCTTTTTTTGTAGCTCTAACATGTTTTACTATCATCTCCTTAAGCTTGTGACTTGTCAGTTCAAGTGAGAACAGAAGTGCTTACTGTGTGTCACTAAACCCAATGTATTTACCAGACAATTACTTGCCTTTTATTTTTTAGTTTTGTTTTGTTTGACACATTATTTCAAAGTTGTATTTTGTGTAATTATTGACATATTTGAAATCTGAATATAAATTCTTATGTTATACAGTAGATAACTGGTTGTCTGCCACTACCAAAATGGTTACAGATGTGGGGGCCCAAGGCCTACAACACTATATACTAGATATTATTGGCAAAATCTAAAAATAAATCCTTATATTAGGTGGTAGATAGCTAATTGGTTGTTTGACAGAACCCATGTCATCAGAGTCACAGGTGACACTTCTAAAACGAAAAAAAAGTTACTTGTAGTATACCAAAGGACTCTAATAAGGAGAATATCAGCTTATTATTCCTTATCTTTTTGACTGTCATGTCCCCACCGTAGTTTGGAAAACCTTAATTTTGGCTCATATAATGTCCAAAGTCATCTCTTCTAGATATAATGAAGCCTTTATTCTACTTTACTCATATCTCATCACACATGCAACTGAATATAATGACCTTCTTGTCACATATTTGTATAAATGTGTCACTCATCTTGAGAGATCTGAGATTCCTAATTAAAAGGATGAGAAACCTCAAAAAAATATATATATCAGGAAAGACTGGCAGCCCTCTCTCTGTACTTAGCTTCTTATATCCTCCTCATTGGAGATCCATGTGTTTCAAGCCATTAAAGATCTGACCTCTTTGACCTTCTATTCATTTATATATCTGGTAAGAAACTAAACTTTTATCAACAGATAAATAAGTCACATTGGCATGATTAATGCATATGCCAATGTATCCTCCACGTCTTAAACAAACTTGTACTACATGTAAAGTGGAGTATCAGCCTTGCGAGTCTCAAATTCTCCCCAGGTCTATCTTCAATGTCCCTCTTTGAAGCTGCAGGGAACTTTTGGATATGAGTTATTGACTAAGTTAGTAAACCTCTTCAGACTGATAGCCAGTACTTATGAAGCTACATTGTTACAACCATATCTTTGATACATGTTTAAAGTTACCACTCTACATAGTGTGGGGAGGGAGTAAACACCTTGCCATTGCTTTTAGATAAGCATTGTTGTTGCATTATTCTGTGACTGTTGAGTAGGACAATAAGGATAGTACGTATGTTTACACTATGGTACCCTTCCCCAATAGAAGTGCTTACTCACTCAAATAGCAGATGTGCTTATAATGCATGTACTAATCTCATGATGCCATGCATGCTGTTATTAATAAACATGCCATGCTAAATCTTGAATAAGAGCTCAGTAGACGTATGTACTCATTGGCTGGTATTGTGGGTAATCCCTGAAAATAATAATGTATTACTTTAAATCTCAGCATAGGTCATTATTGGTACCATCCTGAGGATGATAATGCAGATATAAATTATTGCACAGATGGTATCAAAATTATATATCATGCTATTTGACCAGGTGGAAAAGACATTTTTATTATCTCATCATTAAGGCTAAATTTTAATTCACAATATAGTGGTGGAATAAAAACTGACTACTGCAGAAGAATGCATGGTCTGTCAAGCATGCTAGACATCTCCACTTCATGTATTTGTTTCCATTTACACAAAGCAATGCACTGATTGCCCAAAAGAGCATAAGTATTCACTACTGTTTGGATATTTTCTTCTGGAAATATGCATTGAGACTGTGGATGAGAATATTATAGTCATCATTTAGGAAGCAATTGCAAAATTTGGGGAACAGATTGATGAAATGATTGCTGTAATCTCTCTATATCTATGCCATTTGTTATTAAAAAATGGGTGCATATGATTTTATTAGCATTTGTTCACTTATATTGGGGTGTATGATGTTTTACTCATCAGCCAGAATGATTAACTCAGTCTCAGTTCACAAGTCAATTGAAATGACTTTCCCTACTTTTTATCTTACTTGTAGTTACTATTATAAACATTTGTCTTGAGCAGCAGGCAAGTGCACCTGAAGCCCCTGATGTGGGAGCAGGAATCCACACATTCCTGAATTTATATATACCAAATCTTAGACTGCCTTACCTCAGAGAAAAGAGAATATTCCAAGAAACATTGTTGGACTTAATATATGTATGTCAGCATTTTTTGTCATTCAGTCTTGATATTCCTTGACTCTCACTAACAGTTCTTGAAGTATCAAAAGGTTACCATCTTTTGCCCCTCTGAATCATATTTCTGTTCTGGTCACTAGGCAGTAGTTGGTTTTGATCTGTATATTTGAATGTCAACAAACATTTTTATGGGATACTTATGCAATAGCACCAAAAACAAACTTAATTATTGTTATATTATTTGAGTTGCAGTGACTGGTTTGATGTGTCAGTGCAGTGACATCACTGAAAAAAGTAGAAAATGTCAATTTTGCAAATTGATAATAGGAATACAATTATCGGTATTGTATTATTCCTTTAGGGGAACTTATACCACAATTGTAATTATTTTTCTTCTGCTGCTTAAAATAAATTTATTTTTGTTAATCATGCTTTATATCTGCATAGTGAAAGCCTAGCTCACGTTACCTACTGGTATAGCTCTCTTCACCTAGGAACATTTCTGCTCTTAACATTAGTAACCAGGAGTCAGTAAATTGAATTGCAAGTATTACATAACCAAATGAAGTCAATAATAGCTAAGTATTAGGTGACGT
Source organism: Protopterus annectens (assembly GCF_019279795.1). Taxonomy (NCBI): domain Eukaryota; kingdom Metazoa; phylum Chordata; order Ceratodontiformes; family Protopteridae; genus Protopterus; species Protopterus annectens. The sequence goes on along the minus strand of NC_056737.1, from coordinate 1,474,774,094 downwards.
TATTTATTATTCAGGTCACATGTAAATTTTACTTATAGATTCATAGAGTTTAAAAGAAAGAGAGAGACAATCCATGAACCATAATCACCTTACCAGTACAACTCATTATAGTGTTCCTTCTGCCTCCAGTATGGCAAAACCAGTCAGGTCCCAGAAGAATGCATGTGTGTTTATCAAATTGCCAAGATCTGCTGTTAAATATACTAAGGGTATCACTTTGCCTCCAATGTAATGTAAGATTATTCCAGAGATGGTGGAAGTGTTAAGTAATACAGCTGTCTCTTCAATGTAAATTATTTATTTGTTGATGGAAATTCAGATCTTTATTTTGAATATTTATGAAACCATTTGTTTTATGGCAATATAGGAGGTAAAGAAAGACTGGGTCATTAACAGCACTGAATGTTAAAATGAATTAATCTTTCCAAAGAATATATAAAACATAGACTTAAGCCTACCTTGGTAGCTGAGGGTCTTTTTTTCTGTTTCTCTTTTTAGTTAGGAACCTTTAGGGTCTTTCTACCTGCATTATGTATTTAAATATATGCTTACTAAATGAAAAAATATATATATCCTATAACTTGTTGCATAAGGAAAAAGTGTAGAGACATTATAACTTATTTTGACCTGGCTGAGATACCATTCTTATTAATTTGAGTAGATGTGAGGGTTTCCACACTACTTGTGCTATGTGATAGTAAAACAATAGGGATTTGTCTAAGAAAGTGCTGAAATCTCTGATAAATTAGTCTATAATGAGGTGCTATCTATTCTGTTAGTTGCTTTCAAGATCTTTTTTACAATGGCAACAACTCTACAATTCTTACCATTTAATTTAAACCCATTTCTAATATGCCTTTGTAAGGTTTACTTGATGTAAGTACATGGAATTAGATACCAAATGAGCAGTAATACCCAGCTTGCAGTCTTCAACAAAATCTTTGACTCGGTGGATCATTATTTTTATTATACTTCCTTATTTCAGCTGGAATCTTCCATGCCTTTCTTTCATGACTCAGGAACTTCCTAGACAAGAGAGGCTTTAAATCCATATTGGATCCTACTTCTCCCCCTCCTTATCTGTCATCAAAGGAGTACTTAAGAGATTCATCCTATCAGCTTTACTCTCCCTTCCATTTATAAATCACCTACATGTGGAACTCTCTGAGCTGAATATCATTATGTGTGCAGAAGACATGATAATCTAAAGAACCAAGATTTCCCCCTGTGCCATTAAAACAGAACTTGAAGAAGATCCGTATCTACTCTCTAACTGGCTACTCAGCAATAAATTGTAAACTCAATATCAATAACACAAACTCAATTATTTTCAATAGCAAAATCATTTAACCATCACAACTGAATGGACCGTTTAGTTTAGCAACCAGGTGCCCGTAGAAACAGCAACTCACATTAAATACATAAGCATCTGACTTGAGACCAAAACCCTAACTTTCAACATCATATTTCTACCACCAAGAGTAAAAGTGAAGTCTCTACTTTTTAGATTCAAAAATATCTCCCACTTCCTTTCCTGTGCTACCAGAGTAGCCTTAGGCAAAGAAATTCTGATGGCACAGCTACAATGTGATCTTCTAATCATAGTCAATGTTTCCAAGAAAAATCTGACTTCACTCCAAACCACAGCTAATTATATCTGTAGATTTATCTACCTGGTTCTTGGAAGAGAACATCACTATTATATCCTTTTAAAGGCAAAATGGATTCCAATTAAACAAAGCCACATGATTCTCCTGACCTCCCTTACCTATTAGTTATTAATCCCACACAACTTTCACTTTTTTCACCAGCAGACTAATTAAAATGTACATTATCTATTACCTAAAATCACAATCTCATTCAACAGCTGTCTTATTTTCCACTAGGAATATTATTTGTGTACTAACCACATCTTCTATACACTGGTACCCAATGTTTGAGAACCAGCCCTACAAAAGACACAATCACATCCTTCCTTCCAAGCCTTCCACAGTCATCTTAACAAGTATTTGAATTGGAAGCCTCCTGCATGTGCTTTACAATAGGTAGCATAATAGGTAGCATAATCTAAATCCAACCTACACCAACTATCTTCTCATTTTCTTTATTCTATACTATGTTACTCTACAAGTGAAGTCTTCCCTAACCCATTCCATCTGCCTTCTCTCTATCGATACTTATCTCCATATTGTATATACCATAAATAATGAATAGTCACCATGCATACTGTATTCTGATCCAGTTATATTACTTACCTCACAGTTTAATTGATTGTAGTTGCATTTTCAACTATAGTTTCCATTTTACTTACCATTGTATTTTCAGTTACAGTGCTGAATGCTTGCTTGCTTGAAAAACATTTCACTTTTCTTTACTATGCATGCATCTATTTGAAAATGTCACCTTTGTTAACTTCTGTCTGTTGTAGTCTTCTAAATCAACTCGAAAATGATCTTTTGTGATATGTATTCTACCCTGCTTAACGCATGAAAATATCTGTGTTAATGGCTTAAAGATCCAAAAATAGATGCCAAATGATAAGGATCCCAGTATTGAGACATGAGGAATGTCACTAGTCACCTTTTTGCTTGCAAACATGGCACCCTCTAAATTAATTGTTTGGGTTCTATTTGTCAGTTTGCCATATATCCTATAGCACAATGGTATACATTTATGTATTTACGATAATTTACAAATCAAAAAGAGAGAATATTCTTAAAGACCTTGATAAAATGCAGGCATCCTGTACAAACTGAAATGCTTTGTACAACTTCAGTGATATTCTTAAAGAAGTCTAGTAACTTAAGTATACAAGATTTCCCATTGACAAAACCATATGTCTGTGTCTAGAGCAATAAGTTGTGACATTTTTAGCTTTGGAGAGTGCAGATAAGACCATCTCTATAATAATCATAGGGGAAGGAGGGGACTAGGGAATATGTAGAACCTCAGTGACTGTGGTGCAAAGTTGGCACTAATTATATATGTAACTATATTAGCAATAGTTTAAAAGTCAGGCAGGCAATATTATTATGAATTATTTCATAGCATTGTTCTACAGTTATTTCTTAATTTCCTGTTGTAGTTGATGAACGATTTCTGATTCTGCTTTACTTCAGATGTTGACTTTAAATCATGTTTTTTTTTTTTTTTTTTGCTCTTCATCATTGTAAGTTTATTTTTTTTCGCTGATCTTTCTGGCAGAGTTTTTAGTTTGGATATAAATGGATTTGCATCTGTATTCCAACTGGTTATTTCTCCTCTGGAAGTCGATCAGTAATTGGCCCCCTTTCACCCTGTGCTGCTTGGCTATAATTGCAATTTAGGAGCCAGTCAGAGAACTGAATGTAGAACAGCCCCAGTTTGAAACAGAGCAGAGCAACACTGTGTTACTTCAATATTAAATGCAGAGCTTTCCATGCAATGAGGTGCTCTTTAGTGCTAAGTGACCAGGGTCTGTTGCCTGAGTGACATTTCAGCCATCTTGTACATGCAGTCAATATTGTGGGAAAAATTACTCTGTTATACAATTATTATACTAATAACTATTTTTCTGGCCTACACAAATAAAATACTTTCTTTACAAAAGCTGTCTGCATGTAGACTACCTAAGTCATTGTAATACTAAATTAATGCATGTGTAAATGGATTTTTTTTTTTTGCTTTCTGTATAAATAAATAAAAAAGTAGTCAAGTAGTTATGAATGTACTGATGGAGATATATATCTGTGATCTACAGGCATATATATTCTTTCTTTTGTTTTTTTGTCACATTCAGTTGCTGCATGATTTTTATCTACTTCTGGTTTGATTTCCATTCCCGCTTGACACTGATATGCATCTGCTAAACTAATCAGGGAAATCATCTGAGATTTATTCTCCTCATGTTTTAAAGCTTTCTCTATGTTTAGGTCTTGTGGGGTCAGTAGATATGTATGCAATCCTAAAATGCACATCTATACATGTAATCAATTTCAAGGAGGCTCGTACTTCTTTCAGAACAGGGAATATATAGTCTTGATATACACTGAGTTTTATAAATCAATTGATAAGCATGAAACATCCTTATTGTTTTCCTGTGCAACCAACCCAACACCTTTTGGGTCTAGCCAGTCACTCCAAAACTGTAAGTTATTACATGAAGAGCAAATTGGTTTATAGCTTGGACTTTGTTCCTAGTTGTCAGTGCTGTTTTCTGTATTAATTTTAGTCTTCTAAAATATTTCTTACTGAGTTTTAGTCTCATTTGTTCATGTTTGATTGTTGATCCTTCATCAGTTCCCAAATATTTATAAACTTCCTCTTGCTCAAATTCTTTTATATCACATTCTTGTCCCAAACTGATGTTTTCTTGGTGCTGCAGCTTTTCTGCTTTAACGGTTGCTTTTGTTCATTTATCAAGGTAAAATGACATTCTCATATCATCTGAAAATGGTTTGACCACTTGCAGTTGTGCTTTCAGTTCCTTATCTGATGAACTATACAGTTTTAAATCATCCACAAAAAGAAGATGAGGAGTCTTTACACTTTATTGTTTTCTGAGAGCCAAATTGTAGCCATGACCTAATTCTAAGGTTGGACATCGAGCTGGCACCTTGGTGTTCATGAAAATCTACTGCCAATCATTAGAGAACCGGAGTTTCGCTGTGGCGACCCCTAACCAGGAAAAGCTGAAAGACAAACAACAACAACCTAATTCTATTAAATAGACATATTAATGGGTTAAGGGCAAGACAAAAGAGCAGTGGTAACAAAGATTCACCCTGGAATATCCTCCTTTGAATTGTTATCCCTGAAATAATAATTTGTCCTTTATCGTGGCTTAACTGCAGAGTGGTTTGCCACTGTTTCATGGTCACTGTAATGTAATCGATCAATGTACGATGTATGCAATACATTTTTAAGCAGTCTTTTATCTGTGAATGTGGGATACTGTCAAATGTTTTTTTGTAATCTATTCATACCATACTTAGATTCTTCCCCTTTTTACAGTTCTCTGTTATGATTTTATTTAACAACAAATGATCCTTTGTTCCATCTGACTTTCTTTTGTTACGCTTTTGTTCTATTGCCTTGATTGAGTTTTCTTCTAAATGACTATAAACTTTGTTGACATTAATTCCAGTGCATAGTTTATATGTCATTGGATGGCAAGTTATTGTTCTATTGTTTTTAGGATATCTTGTAGGTTCAGTCTTTAGTAGGAGTATTATTTTTTCTGTTGTTAACCAGATTGGTGTATGTTTGCAGTGCACATATAAATAGTTCTTACTCATGCCTAAATATTCATGTAAGGATGTTAAAAGTTTTAGCCAGAAGTTAAGTACTCCATCTGGGCCTGGGGTTTTCTAATTAGGAGCTTTTCTTAACTTTGATTTGATCTCCCTGGATGTGCCATTTCATATCATGTACATTTGAACTTATTATTCTTTCATCCATTCAGCATTTTGTTATGTTTCACAGGATCTTCATAGATATTTCTCCAAAATGCATCTATTTCTTCTTTTTTGGTGCTCTTTCAATTCCTTTTGCTTTATTTCCCAATTCTCTATAAAACTTTTTGAGTCATCAATAAATTGCGTATTTTCTACTTTTCCTTTATATTTATCTGCATATCTTCTATGTTTTTCTGCCTGTGCTGATATTTTTAATTTATTATTTGCTATAGTGCACAATAGATACTGCTCTGTTCTAATACTGTACATTGCTTTTATCATGGGCATCTTTCTGAGTATATTTATTGATCTGTTCCCTCTTCTATACTCATCTGACAGTGACCCTTCTTGTCTTAATTGCTTTATAGTTTTCTCTGTTCGATACTTACACAATGGCATTTGATTTCCCCTTTCTTTCCTTTACTGCCATGGGTTTTTGTGGTCAGACTTTATCTGTTATTAATTTATCTGCACAGTAATATACCTTGTTTACTTGTGTTTTATCACATGAATTTCTATAAACAGTCCTAACTACTGTGTTCTTTTAATTTATCAAACTTTTTAGGTTTTATTGACTTTCTGTAGTCTCTTTCTTTCATTGATCTTAAAATGTTTGTCCATTTGTACTAAATCAAACAACTCTTCTCTTAGATTATTTTCTTCTAAACTGAGAAAACATTCTTTGTTCCTCATCTTCCATGGGCATTCTACAGAAAGTTTGAGAGCATCTACCTATGCCACATTCTCTTCAGTTTCATCCTGTGTCATCCTTTGCTCTTTCATTTGAGAACTCACTGGCTTAACCCTCCACAACATTGACTGCATCAGAGTTGTCACCGTTTCCTGTTCCTTCCCTTGCTGTAAAATGGTAGCTCAACATTTGTACTGATTTCCTGTGGAAGACTCCAAGGTATCTTCATATGGAAACTGATCAGATGTTTCCTGTTCCACTGGTTTCTCCTTAATTTGGAGATCCCTTGCTCTAGCCTGCTGTGATACTGTCAGAGTTAGATTTTCTACACTAAATCCTTCACTTTGCATGTAATCTATAACCTCAATTTCTATTTCTTTAATTTCTCCATAACTAATCCTCTTTTCTACTTTGCCCCTTTGATTTCTTATTTTTTGTATTGTAAAATTGTCCATATCCGGATGCCTTTCATGAAGATAACAACAGATTTTTTGTACTGTATCAGTCAAGGCCCGGGTTAATAAGGACTGCCTCCAGTACTATTAGGCAACAGAGTGCTGGTGGAAATTAGGCTACTGTTGACCGAAGTAGAAGAAGATGGGGAAGGCATGCCCAGTGGCAGGCAGTGAGGAAGAAGGTTAGGAGTGTGGAAGTGAGGGTAAAAACTTTAAATGTTGGCAGTATGACTGGTAAATGGAGAGAGCTAGCTGATATGGTGGACAGAAGGAAGGTTGACATATTGTGTGTGCAAGAGACCAGATTGAAAGGGAGTAAGGCCAGGTGTATTGAAGGTGGGTTCAAATTGTTCTACCGTGGTGTAGGTGGGAGGAGAAATGGGGTAGGGGTTATCCTGAAGGACAATATGTCAAAAGTGTTTTGGAGGTGAAAAGTGTTAGAGTGATGTTTTTGAAGCTGGAAATTGATGGTGTGAGGATGAATTTTGTTAGTACATATGCTCCGCAAGTTGTGTTGTGATGAATAAGAAAGAAAATTTTTGGAGTGAGTTGGATGAAGTGGTGAGAGTTTGATCACTGGAGTGGATTTCAATGGATATGCTGGTGAAGGGATCAGAGGGGATGAGAAGGTGATGGGTAGGTATGGTGTTAAGGAGAGGAATGCAGAATGTCAGATGGTCGTGGATTTTGTAAAAAGGACAAACATGGCTGTGGTGAATGTGTATTTTAAGAAGAGAGAGACGGATAGAGTTACGTACAAGAGTGGAGGAAGATGCATACAGGTGGATTATATCCTATGCAGTAATAATTTGTCCTTTATCATGGCTTAATTGCAAAGTGGTCTGCCACTGTTTCATGGTCACTGTAATGTAGTTGATCAGTGTAGGCTGCATCTCATTTTTAAGCATTCTTTTATCCATGAATGTGTGATACTGTCAAATGCTTTTTTGTAGTCAATCCATGCCATACTTAGATTATTTTCCTTTTTATAGTTCTCCACTATGACTTTAACAACAAATGAACCTTTGTTCCATATGACTTTTTTTATTGCCCTTTTGTTCTGTTGCCATAACTGAGTTTTCTTCTACATAACTATAAACTCTGTCAGCATCAATTCCAGTGTAAAGTTTATACGTCACCGAAAGGCAATTTATTGGTCTATAATTTTTAGGGTAGCATACAGGTTCACTCTTAAGTAGGAATATTGTTTTTCCTGTTGTTAGCTAGGTTGCTGTCTGTTCAGGGTGTGCATATAAATAGTTCTTACTCATGGTTAAATCTTCATGCAAATATATTAATACTTCTAACCAGAAGTTAGGTATTGCATCTGGGCCTGGGGTTTTCCAATTACAGGTTTTCCTTAACTTTGTTTCAATCATTCTGGCTGTTATTTCATCGCATTTCATATCCTGTACATTTAAACTTCTTATTTTTTCTTTTACTTCTTCTATCCATTTAGCATTTTGTTATGTTCCACAGGATCTTCATAGATACTTCTCCAAAATGTTTCTATTTCTTCTTTTTTGGTGTTCTTTCAATTCCTTTTACCTTGTTTCCCAGTTCTCTATAAAACTTTTTGTGTCATCAATAGATTACTTATTTTGTACTTTTCATTTATATTTATCTGTGTATCTTCTAAGTTTTTCTGCCTATACTGAGATTTTTACTTTATTTGTTATAGTGCATGATGGATCCTGATCTGTTCTAATTCTGTGCATTACCTTTATAACATCTATCTTTCTAAGTATTTTTGTCAATCTGTTCCCTCTTCTATACTGCTGCAACAGTAACACTTCTTGTCTCAATTGCTTTATAGTTTTCTCTATTCAATACTCCTATGATGGTATTCAATTTCTCCCCTTCCTTTGCCTCACTACCCTGTGTTCTTGTGGCAGAACTTTATTAGTTAGTTTAGCTGCACAGTAATATATCCTTTTTACTTCTGTTATATTGCATGAATATTTATGGACAGTAAACTGCTGTGTTCATTTCTTTTATCAAGCTTCAAACTTTTTAGATTTTGAAGAGTTCAAGATGGTGGTCGTCTGAGAAACACCCTCTCCTGTTAGCTCCATCTACACGTAATAGGTTAAACCTATCAACTTAAGATTTTATGGTCTAAAATCTTGTACAAGCAAACTTTTAAGCCTCAAATTTAAATACACAAGGCTTTTAAACTAAAATTATTAATTCCAGTACTCTAAATCTACTCGTTTCTAACCAGCAATTCAAACCCAACAAAGCTACACGAGGCTGCATAGAGGCCCAAGCTTCCAACACCAGATTAACTGACAGCACCCATGAGAATAAAATTGGAGATCGCAATGCCAATGGAAATTGAAACTATGGACACTCAAACCTCAAAATCCAAACTATCAGCTATCTCCACATCTCTGGAAAAAGAAGCAAAGAGGCTAAGGTCATCCAAATCAGTACAGGAACAGTCAAATCTACTTAAACAGAAGACTGACGGAGCATTACAAATGGACGAACTGAAGAGTGCTCTGTTACCTCTGCAAATGGCTATACAAGAATTAACAGTGAAAATGAGCTCTTTTGGGTCTTCTATTAATAAAATAGCTGATCGGCTAGACCTGGTGGAAGGAAGATCAAAAGCCAATGAATTTGAAATTGACCACATAAAAGAACAACTACAAATGAAAGATAAAATGATCAATGACATACAAACAAAGATATTGGATCTTGAGGCTAGGAGTAGGAGGAATAACCTGATTATCAGATCAGAAAAATCTGAACCAAACCTCCTTCTTGATGCTGTTACACAAATCTTCAGCAACGTATTCCATGAGAATAGCTCTCCATCTAAATTCATCATAGAGAGAGTCCACAGAGCTTTGCGAAAACAACAAACCATCGTATTCCCGAGACCTGTATATGTTAAATTACTTAATCACCAAGATGTGCAAACTATCTTACTAGCCTTCAAGAAAACAAACCATTTTACCTTGACTAACCAAAAAATTGTTATATCTCAAGATTTGCCCCTGGAAATAAGAGAAAAACAATGTATGCTTTCCCCCTACTGCACCGACCTCATCTCCTGCAAAATTAAATTTCAAATTAAATTTCCTTCATTAATGTCATTTACATACAAGGAAATAAAATTCCATATGCCTTCACCCAAAGAAGCGGATCCTATCTTTGTTAAATGCTTCGGTACAACTCCTTCCAATCGGTGAAGCCCTTGACTAACTCTTTTCACCTACCAGAGGTTTTTACTGCTGGTCTAATCCTTCACTGTGATCGTTCTGTCTCTTTTTGTATGAAAATACATTTGACTTTATGTAGTCTAACTTTTAAATCTCCCTGAATACGGCAGGAACTTTTCTTGAGTTACTTGGTGCTTGGGGGATCTATAAATATGCAACTATCCGAGTTTTGATAGAGGCACCTCTGAAAACAGAAGTTAAGTGACTCATATCCTTTGTTGTCCTGGAACTGATGCATAGCTCGGAGAATGCTACCATCAGTATCTATAGAGAGTGCTCTCACCTGAGGTCTACGGTAACTAAGGCTTCTCTAAAGTTTTGTCTTCATGGTTCTGAAAAGGGTTTTACCGATACCATCCTGGCTCTACCCTGGTAGTTAAGTATAGCAGAACCATTACTCCTTAGTCCCTGGATTCATGAGCTTCGACTCTACCTGCCAAATTAATCCAAAGATGTGATGCCTGGTATGTGAAAAACTGCCTATTATTATCTTGGCCATCTTTAGTAGCTAAATCATCATCTCTTATCCCTTGAAGGCAAGGCAATTACAACTTGATTTGATTGAGACTTGAAAGTTTAGAATTTGTAGACTTGTTACTTCTCGGGAATTGCTGTATCCTGCAAATATTGATGACTGCTGGGATCTGAATATACCCCTTCATAAATATATTAGTAGACGCCCAGGAGAAAACTCAATCATTAAACTAAATGCTTTATTTGTTAATTCCTAGATACTTCTTGAGTTTTAGTTAATTATATATGTGACTAGTACTAATTATTCTTGAGTACTCTAGATAGAGATTATTTAAAATATTGTACAAGAGCTAACTGGTTTCAATTGACCTTTCTCGTATTAGGTTTCTCTATTGTCTTTGGAAGCTACTTGGGATTAATAAATAGGGTCGTAGATGGCCTTGTTGGAAACTAGATACTTGTTGTATAATATTTGTAAATATTATAGGTTTTTTATTTTTCTTTTTTTTGTTTTTATTCATTAACTATACAATAGATTCATGCTCTTCTCATATCCTTTTTTATCTCTCAAGGATAGAGGTCATGTGGTTAGACACAGGGTTAATATTGAGGGATTTGTTGTGCCATAATGCGTATAGTGCTGTAATTGACAATTCTTCTGTAATTTACATTCTACTATTTACCCCACATAACAATGCTTTTATATAATATTAAACTAACTCCAAATGCTCTTGGATAAAGCTTGGAATATTTCCTCATGGAATGTAAGGGGGATCCATGAGAAAAACAAGAAAAAACATGGTGTTACATCTTCTATATAAGTCCCAATCTGATCTTTGCTTCCTTCAAGAAATGCATATGCTAGATGAAGAATGGGCCAAGGATAAAAACAGAAAATGGATTGCAGACATTATTCCTTCGGGTACCAGCCATAACTCCAAGGGGGTGGCAATTATTATCAAAAAGTCTTTTAAACCTACGATTGTGACAAAAGGAGCTGATAAAGAGGGGAGGTGGTGTTACTTTACATGTATATCATACAACTTAAGCAAACCTGTACTTTTTTAAAATCTTTCTGGACCTTGCTCAGGACAACTAGACTTGATCATGAGGGTTTATAACTTCCTACTTACGTTCCCAAATCACTTATTTATCTTGGGAGGAGACTGGAATATGGTCTTAGATCCTAACATTGACCGCTCGAATAAGACTAAGAACTATAATACCCAAGATTCATTAGCCTTAACAGAGTTAATATTGGACTTTGACCTGATGGATCCTATTTCATTCGGATCTGACTCGGGGAAAAATAATTTTTTCACCTACTTTTCAAAATGCCACCCTTCCTGGTCCCACATGGACTTCTTCTTAATCTCCAACAATTTAGCTAAAAGGCAAATCAAACTCACAACTGAACCTAGATTCCTTTCCGATCATTCAAGATTAATCTTAGAGATAGGCTTTGTACACAACTTGTCCCCATCTTATAAAACATATAACTGGTCACGTAATAGTAATTTACTAAAGATTCAATCACTAATCCTAGAAATAACTTCTACTTTAAAATAATTCTTCTCCATCCCCCATGATAGTGATATCCCCTTTGATGTTAGATGGGCGGCGTGTAAAGAGGTGATTAGGGGTATCCTTACTAGGAAAGCTAGCTTTTTTCAAAAACAGAATAAAGATAAATTAACCAACTTAGCTACAGAGATTAAGACCCTAGATGACAAACTTCAAGATAACTACTCCGTAAAAATTGAAAAAGAATTGCAACTTAAACAAATATAACTGTTTGAACATCACCAATCCATCATATCTCTGCAAGAGTTATGTTACATATCTAGATACTCTGAATCCTTACAAACTCCTTCTAAAGCTCTAGCTAGGCTAATACTTAACACACCTAAAGCCCCCAGAATTTCTTTTATCTACCATAACAACACGGTCTATAAATCTGATGCTCAGATTATACAACTGTTCCACCAAATATACTCAGATATCTATGCTAGTAATAACACGCTCCCTAATTGTGATGAGATGGAAAAATTCCGAAATGAACTTACCTTTCCAAAATTAACGGATTCCCAGAAATGTCTTCTATCAGCCCCACTAGCTATGTCTGAAATTCTGGAAGCCATTGACAACCTCAAGATTGGTAAAGCTCCAGGTCATGATGGCTATTCATCTGACTTCTACAAAACATTTAAATCTACCCTTGCTCCCATTTTACTCAAACTTTTTAAATCTTTTGCTAATAAAGGTAAACAGATCTGTGCATCAACCACTCGAAAACAATACTAATTCCCAAAAATACCTTGGATAAAACTAACGTAAACAACTATAGGCCAATCTCCCTTATGAACACAGATATAAAAATCCTTTCAGCCATCCTAGCTAACAGACTTAAAAAAATTATGCATGCTTTGATTTCTCCAGAACAGGCAGGTTTTTTGCCTAACAGACGTAGGTGGGACAATACCCTAGCATTAGAAACCATAATTAATCTCGCCAAAAATGAAAGGAACCCTAGATATACTATGGTGCTGGATGCTTGTAAAGCCTTCGATCGGGTAAACTGGAATTTTTTTAGAATTGATAACCCTCCTGATTTTATCAATTTGATCAGAATATTATATAATAGTGCATGCACTCGCTTACATATAAATAAGCAAGATTCACAACCGATAAAGATTACAAATGGTACTAGACAGGGATGCCCTCTTTCTCCCTTACTATTTAATTTATATTTAGAAACCTTCTTCCGGCTTATTTTGCAAAAACCGATACAAATGTAGAAGGAACCAAACTGCACCCAAAAACAAATACGAAGCTCCGTTCAAACAGGTAGTCTTTATTACAGCTTAAAATCCACCAGATTGAGCGCTTTCATCTGCCCTAAGCAGATTTCATCAGAATAATTAGTATACAGTGCCTCACATTTTTATACCATTCTAAACTGCAGTAATTATTCAATAATTAACAAATTACAACAAACAATCAATCATTCCATAAACATATTAAAAAACAGCAAATATAAATAATTGACTTGTCCAGACCAATTTTAACCCATTAGTGTGTTTCTGTTCTTAATCCTCTTTATAAAGTGCTACTGTGCATATATATACTTAAAAATATATATAAAATATTAATGCTACTTTGCATGTATGATATATTTTATAATATATATATTATTGAATATATATAATAATATATTTTAAATTAATTAAACCTTTAAGTATATTTCTAAGTGTGATTTTGTTTTCTATGCTACAATGTGGGTTATTTTATTTCAAAAGATAAACATAAATAAACCTATCTATTTGTTAAATCTATACATAATAAATATACTAAATGTTATTGTTGTTAGGTATATTTCACAGGGCTAAAAATAAATAAATAAATAGGTAAATAAACATGTACATAAATGTGGGTGGAAGACAATGTGGAAATATAAAAATATATAAAAATATATATATATGAACATATGGAATTTTAGAAAAGCATGAAATTAAAAGCTAAATTTATAAGCTATAATAAATAGGAAACTTATGCTACTAGTGTAGTGTGAAGAGTTGTCCTCATAAATTTCACAATCTAAATTATTGTTGTTATCGAAAAATGTTTATCAATTAAAACATATAATAAATAAATATATCTAAAATTGTTTAAAAAAAAATTATATATATATATATATATATATATATAATATAATAATACATGGTTCTAATAAAAATTGTAACAATTTTTATTAGAACCATGTATTATTATATTATATATATAAAAAAAAATTTTATAACCATGCTCTCAAAAATGACTTCAACCCAGAAGGTCTGAATTTCTTAAAAAAATTAACCTTAAGAAATTACAATTACTTCACTCTCTGAAGGGGTTAATTAAGACTTTGCAGGAGCTGTTCCAATCTCTTAACCTAAGTAATGCCCTCTTACTATTTCAACCTATCCATCTTAACCTGAACTTAAAGATGAGTGGTAAAATGATCAACTTAAGTAACTACCCATTAATTAGTGACAACTTTAAGGGATATGCACAAACTCAACCACCTCTCATTAACAGATCTCCGAGCTACCTTGGCATTGCACAAAAAATATACTACTATTCTAAGACAACTAAGGGAGCTCACCTTATCCTTTTTTATCAGCTACCCCAGCTCTGACGTTGATCATAATCGTGTAGCTGACTTATTACAAAACTTAGAGAGTAGAAAACATATGATCTCTATAGCTTATAAAGCCTTTTGTTCATCTCTAAATCAAGGGAAAATTATGTTCGCAGACTACTGGGAACACCAGAGCGCCAACTTGACTTTACAACAGAAAGCTCTATCAATAAAGTTTACCCTTAAGTATTCTCCATTTAAAAAACTCATGTACACACAATTCATGATCACTAATAACTTATATTTAACTCCAGTCCGTATGAATACATTTAACCCGAATGTCTCCTCTTCTTGTTCCTGCTGCTCCTTTCCCCATGCTGATATTTATCCACATTCTATGGCTCTACAGGTACTCTCACAGTATCTGGTGCTCTCTCAAAGTAAGGCTGGATAAAATGGGATACCATAAATCCACCTTATCCGGGGAAATGGCCTGACTACACATTACCAGTCTTAACATACCCAAACTGAAACTTAGAGCTATAATTACACTCTGTATTCTAATAAAATTATATATTACCAAACACTGGACTGATTGCTCTAAATTATCCTGGAGGGACTTTAAAAATCTGGCAATTAAGTATATTACTTCCCAAGAACTGATCATAATTGATCCCCCCAAACGAGCCTCATATCAGGAATTATGAGACTTTATTTTTCTCCTGTTGACTGACTAATCTTGAACACCACCTTTATAGCATGTTTTGCCCCTTACACATTACTTTCCTCCCTAACCAGACTTATCTGCAACAGGGATTGTCTCCCCTGAACGCTCTTGGACATGGATGTTCTCCTTTGTTTGTTTCTTAAATTCCACTCATTTCTTCATTATTTTGTAAGTTGATTGGGGTATTATAATAGGGTAGATGTTATATCTGCACTACCTTTTAAATTCAGCATTTGGAGTCTTTATTTAGTACAGCACTGTTCCTTTTCTCCCGGTACTTATTGGCACGTATGTATATAGGTTATGATTTTTGACTACTTGATGTATTAAGGCTTAAGTACATCTTACTAATTGTGGTATTTGTGTGTTTTTCTTATTATGCTTGTTGTAGTTATTAAAATAAATAAAATGTGTTTTGGAAAAAAAAAACTTTTTAGGTTTTATTGACCTTCTGCAGTCTATTTCTTTCACTGATATTAATATGTCTATCTGTCTCTACCAAATCAAGTAACTCTTCTCTTAGCTTATTTTTTTTAAATGGAGGACACATTTTTTTTCTATTTCCTGCAGGCATTCTATAGAAAGTTCTATAGCATCTTTCTGTGGCACATTCTCTTCAATTTCATCCTGTGTCATCTGTTGCTCTGTTGTATGGGAACTCAATAGCCTATCACTCCACAACTTTGACTGCATCAGAGTTTCCACAGTTTCCTGTTCCTTCTCTTGCTGTTCAGCTTCAAGTGAATGTTTATACTGGTTTCCTATGGAAGGCTCCAAAATATCTTCATATGGCATCTGACCAATTGCTTCCCATTCCACTGGTTTCCTATTTGGATGTCCATTGCTCTATCCTGTTGTGGTGCTTTCTGAATTAGATTTTCTACACTAAATCCTTCATGTTGCAGGTACTCCATTACCTCAGTATCTATCTCTTTAACTTCTCCACTAGTAATCTCAGTTTTCAACTTTTCCTCTTTGTCATCTCATTTTTTGTATTGTAAAGTTTCCCATGTCTGGATTCCTTTGCCTGTATTTCTCTTCAAATAACTGTGGTGCTGCTCTTTTTGTGTTGATTAGTTTTGCTTTCTCCTTTGCATAAATATTACATTATATTAAATCTCTTTTTCTTTTCCATGTCCATATGTCTTCATACAGATGTCTCCTGATCTTCCTGTTTCTCCTTACTCTGGGGACTCACTCCATCATGCTGTGATGTAACACATGTTAGACCTTCTAAACCAAATCCTTCACTTCACAGGCACTCTATTACTTCAACTTCTGTTTTATAACTTCTACTTTACCAATCTTTTCTACATTCCCTCTTTGTGATATTATTTGCCTTTTTCATAAATATTGCACCAAATCAAATCTCTCTTTCTTTCCCATGTCCATATTTCTTTTTTATACTTTTGGCTTTGTCGAGATTTGATATCCCTCCTGATTTCATCAGCTTGATCAGAATATTATATAATAGTGCATACACTCACTTACATATAAATAAGCAAGATTCACAACCGATAAAGATTACAAATTGTACTAGACAGGGATGCCGTCTTTCTCCCTTACTATTTAATTTATATTTAGAAACCTTCTTCCTGCTTATTTTGCAAAAAGCCTATCACTCAATCCCTAAAATTCTTAACACTAACACCAGCTTTACGGCCTTTGCTGATGATCTAAATCTTTATTTTGAGCACCCTATGTCTGACACTGCGAAGATAATTAAATCTTTGCATTCCTTTGCCTCTATTTCAGGTTACCAAATCAACCAAAACAAATCCTTTATTTTCCTGATCAATCCTTTAGCACATAAACGACACCTATTCCCTGATTTTTCCTTTCGTATAGATTATTCTTTAAAATATCTAGGAGTTTCTTACGATCACTCCTCCGCGTCTCTTCTACAATCTAACTTATCCAAAGTATGGTCCTCCATTTCCCAAGACATGTCAAGATGGCAGCACTTAATACTTCCAATGTTAACAAAAATTTCTATTATTAAAATTAATGTACTCCCTAAACTACTATATCATCTTAACTCTTCTTTATCTTCAGTTTCAACTCTTTTTCTCAACAGAATTCACAAAGCTCTTGCAAAATTCATCTGGCACCCTAAATCTGTCAGAATCTCATACCAAAGGCTTACTATATCTAAATCTCTGGGGAGGTTAGCATTGCTAGATCTCTTATTCTATTACAGAATTATTCACACAAATCGGATACTTGCTATTGCTAACCATCGTCCAAACCTGCCTACTCGGTCTAGACTGTGGATCAAAATGTGGTATAACCATGCTCTCAAAAATGACTTCAACCCTGGAGCTCTGCCTTTCTTAAATAAATGTAACCTTAAGAAATTAAAATTACATCACTCTCTGAAGGGGTTAATTAAGACTTTGCAGGAGTTGTTCCAATCTCTTAACCTAAGTAATGCCCTCTTACTATTTCAACCTATCCATCTTAACCTAAACTTAAAGATGAGTGGTAAAATGATCAACTTAAGTAACTACCCATTAATTAGTAACTTAACTTTAAGGGATATGAACAAACTCAACCACCTCTCATTAACAGATCTCCGAGCTACCTTGGCATTGCCCAAAAAATATACTACTATTCTAAGACAACTAAGGAAGCTCACCTCATCCTTTTTTATCAGCTACCCCAGCCCTGAAGTTGATCATAATTGTGTAGCTGACTTATTACAAAACTTAGAGAGTAGAAAACATATGATCTCTATAGCTTATAAAGCCTTTTGTTCATCTCTAAATCAAGGGAAAATTATGTTCACGGAATACTGGGAACACCAGAGCGCCAACTTGACTCTACAACAGAAAGCTCTATCAATAAAGTTTTCCCTTAAGTATTCTAAATTTAAAAAAACTCATGTACACATAATTCATGATCACTAATAACTTATATTTAACTCCTGTCCATATGAATAAATTTAACCCGAATGTCTCCTCTTCTTGTTCCTGCTGCTCCTTTCCCAATGCTGATATTATCCACATTCTATGGTTCTGCAGGTACTCTCACAGTACCTTGTGCTCTCTCAAAGTAAGGCTGGATAAAACGGGATACCATAAATCCATCTTATCTGGGGAAATGGCCTTACTACACATTACCTGTCTTAACATACCCAAACTGAAACTTAGAGCTATAATTACACTCTGTCTTCTAATAAAATTATATATTACCAAACACCGGACTGATCACTCTAAATTATCCTGGAGGGACTTTAAAAATCTGGCACTTAAGTATATTACTTCCCAAAAACTGATAATAATTGATTCCCACAAACGAGCCTCATATCAGGAATTATGAGACTTTATTTTTCTCCTGTTGACTGACTAATCTTGAACACCACCTTTATAGCATGTTTTGTCCCTTACTTATTACTGTCCTCCCTAACCAGACTTATCTGCAACAGGGATTGTCTCCCCTGAACGCTCTTGGACATGGATGTTCTCCTTTGTTTGTTTCTTAAATTCCACTCATTTCTTCATTATTTTGTAAGTTGATTGGGGTATTATAATAGGGTAGATGTTATATCTACACTACCTTTTAAATTCAGCATTTGGAGTCTTTATTTAGTACAGCACTGTTCCTTTTCTCCCAGTACGTATTGGCACGTATGCATATAGGTTATGATTTTTGGCTATTGATGTATTAAGGCTTAAGTACAACTTACTAATTGTTGCATTTGTGTGTTTTTTTATTATGCTTGTTGTAGTTGTTAAAATAAATAAAATGTGTTTTGAAAAAAAAAACTTTTTAGGTTTTATTGACCTTCTGCAGTCTATTTCTTTCACTGATCTTAATATGTCTATCTATCTCTACCAAATCAAGTAACTCTTCTCTTAGCTTATTTTTCTCTAAATGGAGGACACATTTTTTTTCTATTTCCTGCAGGAATTCTATAGAAAGTTCTATAGCATCTTCCTGTGACACATTCTCTTCAATTACATTCTCTGTCATCTGTTGCTCTGTTGTATGGGAACTCACTAGCCTATCACTCCACAACTTTGACTGCATCAGAGTTTCCACAGTTTCCTGTTCCTTCTCTTGCTGTCCAGCTTCAAGTGAATGTTTATACTGGTTTCCTGTGGAAGGCTCCAAAATATCTTCATATGGCATCTGACCAATTGCTTCCCATTCCACTGGTTTCCTATTTGGATGTCCATTGCTCTATCCTGTCGTGGTGCTTTCTGAATTAGATTTTCTACACTAAATCCTTCACTTTGCAGGTACTCCATTACTTCAGTATCTATTTCTTTAACTTCTCCATTAGTAATCTCATTTTTCTACTTTTCCTCTTTGTCATCTCATTTTTTGTATTGTAAAGTTTTCCATGTCTGGATTCCTTTGCCTGTATTTCTCTTCAAATAACTGTGGTGCTGCTCTTTTTGTGTTGATTAGTTTTGGTTTCTCCTTTGCATAAATTTTACATTATATTAAATCCCTTTTTCTTTTCCATGTCCATATGTCTTCATACAGATGTCTCCTGATCTTCCTGATGTCCTTCAAGAATGCAACTGCAGTCATAACATATGGGTTGTCCTGCCTCAGGCAGCCCTCGGTCGGCCGGATTCCAAAGTCTGGGTCCGACGTCAGCTGATGTCGCATTTTCCTCCGACGTCAGAGCGGCTGGGGTACATAAGCATCAGCCGACGCCATTTTCTTCAGTCTTTCTTGCCGCGCGGTGCCCGAAGCAGAAGCAGTTCGCAAGTGCCGGTCGGTCAGCTCCTGTATTCTTCGATTCCGAAGTCATCAAAAAAGCTAAGTACCCCGTTGGGGACCTTTTCTTGCCTCAGCCGATGTCAGAAATTACTGAAAAAGTTAACAATTGTCTTTCTTGTGGTAAACAAATACCTCATAAGGATTTCCACTCTTACTGTCTTCCTTGCCTTGGCCCAGACCACGAAGTCTCGGCATGTGTAGCCTGTGCTCGCTTCAACAAGCGCACTCTCAGGCACCGGGTGGAGTTCGCTGAAGATTTTTTCAGCGAAAAATTTGCTTACACAATGCCGTCGGAACTTCCAACATCGCAAACTCCCAAGAAACGAAAAGACCGGGACTGACATCCTCAGCCCGCGTCTACCACCGACTCCACGCCAAAACCAATCACGAGTGCTCTGGTTCCCTCTGAGACGGTTTCTCCACCGCTCCGAACCGAAGACACCGCATTACCGACGACTCCGATTCCGGATATCAGTCCGACGCCAGTTATTGATTTTCCTCCGGATACCGAAACCGAGGAAATGCCCGAGACCATTGCTGTAGACAAGGTCACTCCTGCACGTGGAGCTGCCAGGCCTCCTATGGCCATGTCTATTAAGGCCTACACTAGGGCTAAGGCAGCCAGCAAAACAAAACATCTTACTACTAAAACCTTACCTCAGCCTACTCCAGAGACACAAATTATGTCTATGGCTGCTGATTTAATTTCTATGATTAGAGGTTCACAGGTCCATCCTGAGAGAGGATCCCAGCCTCCTTCTGATAAAAGGCCCCGGGTTGAACCCCCTGATCCTATTCTGTCAGATGAAGATTCTGAGGGCTCTGTCCACTCTGATAGCCAGGAAGAGGTCTTCCAGACCTATGAGGACTCGGATGCAGAGGATTCCATTCCCTCGGCCTCCCCTCCTGAGGATATTTCTTTTGGGGAAGTTCTGCATACCATGAGGGAACATTTCAAGTGGCAAGGCCAGGAATATTCTGATTCCAGAAAACGCCTTCGGACTTTCCTTAAGAAGCCCCAGCACAGGCTCTTAGCTATTCCTCCTGTACTTGATGTTTTGGATGATTTATATTCTGACTCTAGTGTTACCCCTGACTCTCTTCCTCCTGCTCCAGCCAAGCCAGACAGGTATTACAGGGTTCCAGAAACTCATTCCCATTTATTCAGGGCCCATTCTGCTGATTTGGAAACTATTTCACAGGGGCCTAAAGGAGTTTCAGCTTCCACCTCTAAAATCCATTGCCCTCCAACAGTGAAGCTAGGTCATTAGAGAGATGGGGCAAAAAGGTTTACACTTCCACTACCTTATCTATGAGAGCTTTGAATTGCCTTTTTCATATGTTACAATATCAGGATTTCCTGTTAGAAGATTTACAAAAAACATTGGCCACTCCTGATCCTTTAGACAGGAAGGCTTTGCAGGAAGCTGTACATAATACTCAGCAAGTAAGCAATCACTTCCTACAGTGTGGGTATGATGCACTGGAAGCTTTATGTAGGGCAGCTATGACAGGGGCAGTCATTCGAAGACATGCATGGTTAAAAGATCAGCCTCTACCAGATCATGTGAAGGCAAAACTTCTGGATGCACCTTTGGAAAAGAACAAGCTTTTTGATGCTAATGCTAAGGATGTGTTAAAGACCATCGAGGAAAAAGCAAAATCAGTTCAGATAGTGAAAGATTTCCTCCAGGTTCAACCCCCCAGATTCAGTAGGAATTGGCCTTCAAAAAACTGGTCCTTTCCTAATACAGAAAAGTTTCAAAGGGGTAAAAACAGCCGTGGACGTGGAAGAGGCCAATACAGAGGTCCTTACAGGGGACGACAATGGCAGCCAGGAAACCAAAGAAGCGACGCAGGGGTTTCACCTGCCCCACAGCCTCAATCTCAATGACTTTCCTCTACTTCCGCCTACCAGGGAACAAATAGAAGCTCCCTTGGGCGGGAAATTATCTCTGTTTGCAGAAAATTGGCAAAGACTGACAAAGGACAAATGGATTTTGGACATTATAGACCGTGGCTACAGGTTCCATTTTCATACCTTGCCAAGAAAACAAGGCATGCCAAACCTACCACCAAACCAGAGGGCAGAGGCTATCAAGCAAATCTCTTTGCTGACTCGGATAAAAGCAATAGAAAAAGTTCCACAACAAGAACAAGGCCAGGGATTTTACTCAAGACTGTTCCTTGTTCCAAGAAAAGAATCTCAATGGAGACCAATACTGGATTTGTCTGCATTAAACACCTTTCTCATAGTTACAAAGTTCAAAATGCTGACTCTACAGCAACTCCTTCCCATGCTGGGCAAGGGGTCTTGGCTGATTACTCTGGACCTCAAGGAGGCATATCTGCATGTCCCTATCAGACACAGCTGCAGAAGATACCTCAGATTTTTTGCAGGGCCAGAGCATTATCAATTCTCAGCATTGCCATTTGGCTTATCTACTGCGCCCAGAGTATTCACAAAATGCCTGGCTTCAGTGATTGCTCATTGCAGGCTCCAGGGGATACAAATTTACCCGTACCTGGACGACTGCCTCATACAAGCGGACGACAAATTGATGTTGACAAAAAACTTGGACTATGTCATAAGATTACTACAAGCTCTGGGATACACAGTCAACTTCCAAAAGTCAAGACTGCAGCCATCCCAGCAAATAATCTTCTTAGGAGCCAAATTAGACACAGCCTCTCAAATGGCTTACCTGACAGAAGACAAGCAAGAGAAGTTAACTCATTACTTCAAAGGTTTAGCAAAACTCACCCAGATGACTGCAAGGAGATTCCTACAGGCCCTGGGTTACATGGCATCCTGCATTCTCCTGGTTTCATTACCAAGACTACACATGAGAAAGCTTCAGTGGTACCTAAAAAGCATTTGATCTCAGCACAGCAACAACTTGGAGACAACCATACCGCTCATTCCATGCCTACAAAAGGAATTCCTATGGTGGGCCTCGGTGAGCCAGGCAAACACAGGTATGTCATTCAAAAAACCACGGATAACACAGACCATGACCACAGACGCCTCAGACCTTGGATCGGGGGCGCACATGGAAGGCAGGTGTATACAAGGACAATGGTCTCCAAAGGAAACACATCTGCATATAAACCAAAAGGAAATGCTGGCAGTAATGCATGTCATCGAGGCCTTTCAACACCAACTTCAGCAAGGCCATTTACTGATACGGACAGACAACACCACTGTGATGTGGTATATAAACAAGCAAGGAGGCACCCACTCTTACCCCCTTTGCAGACTGACAATGCATCTTTGGGAGAAATCACTGAGCCTAAACATCCAGTTACAATCCCAGTTTGTTCCAGGCAAAGACAATGTCTTGGCGGACAGCCTAATCAGGAATTTCACAGATCCACACGAGTGGAGGTTACATCCGAAGATCTTCACACAACTCACTTCGACATGGGGCAGGCCAGAAGTAGACTTATTTGCCTCTCACCTCAACCATCATCTACAAAAATTCTGCACAAGGACATACCATCCAAAAGCTTGGAAAATAGATGCTCTCTCATTCAACTGGAACTTCCTAACAATCTATGCATTCCCACCTCTGCCAATGATGACCTCAGTATTACTAAAGATCAAAGCAGAGAGACCCAAGGGAATCATAATAGCTCCGGACTGGCCAAGACAACACTGGTACCCACTACTACGGAGCATATGTCACACCAGGAGGTGGGCCCTTCCCCATTGGCCTCTACTTTTGACTCAACACAATTTCAAAACAGTTCATCCAAACCTTCAGACACTGCAGCTAGCAGCCTGGGAGATCCCATAAATAACCTCAACCTATCTCTCTCCAAGGAAGTTCAGCAGATACTAACAGAGGCCCGAAGACCATCCACCAGAAAGGTTTACTTAGCAAAATGGAAGAGATTCAGCAATTGGAATACCAGCAAGGGACATGATGCATCATTGTTGAACATCCCACTCATCTTGGAATATTTGGCAGATATCCTAAAGAACGGCCTCTCATATTCTTCCATAAAGATACATGCATCAGCTATTTCAGCTAGATATAACACTGATCCTCCTGTCTTTTTACACCCTTTGCTAAAGCAATTCCTCAGGGGAATCAAGAACATTAAGCCACCAAGAAAGGCCCCAGTACCAGCCTGGGACCTCAATTTTGTCCTAGAAAAACTGACTCTACCTCCTTTTGAGCCAGCAGCTACAGTTGACTTGCAGTTTCTCTCATGGAAGACAGCTTTCCTGTTGGCAATTACCTCAGCAAGAAGGGTTTCGGAACTACAGGCCCTAATGGCAATACCACCGTTCATAATTTTTCACAGAGACAGGGTTTCATTAAGGACCAACCCTACCTTTATGCCTAAGGTGGTATCTAGGGTTTCTCTAAATCAAGCTATTCATCTGCCTGCTTTCTTCCCCAATCCTGAGAATAAGGGGGAAAGGCTGTTACATACCTTGGACATTCACAGACAACTTCGATACTACCTGGACAGAACAAAGGCCAGTAGGAAGTCTGAACAACTTTTTGTAGCTTACGCCCCTGCAGTCCAAGGAAAAGCAATTTCAAAACAGACAATCTCAAAATGGATTGGACATTGCATCAGATCCTGTTATTCCTTTCATGGAAAGACTGTTCCAGCCAATGTCAGGCCACATTCCACCAGAGCTACAGCCACCTCTACAGCATTCTTAAGAGGGGTGCCTACTAAGGTCATTCTAGAAGCTGCTACATGGAGCTCTGTGCATACATTCTCCAAACACTACAATCTCCCTCTATACTCCAGATCCAGAGCAGGCTTTGCTTCAGCAGTCCTGCAGGGTTTGATTGCCACACCATCTTTTTCCTAGAGCATTCCTCCTACCCCAGCTAAGCTATGGTATTCTACCCATATGTTATGACTGCAGTTGCATTCTTGAAGGACATAGTACAGTTTTGTACCTACCATAAATGTAGATGTCCGATAGACATGCAACTGCAGTCGGATTTTCCCCCCCTCCATACCCCTCTATGCCTAGGGTCCACTCCTATCCCTGTTTCTCTTAGCTGGGGATATCTGTTATGGTGTATTTGTTTTATTGCTCATTTATTTGTCTGGAATCCTGTTTTTGTCTTCCAAATTTGATTACAGCCTTCCTTGGAGGGCACCTGGCATCTGGGGCAAGAAACACTGAAGAAAATGGTGTCGGCTGATGCTTATGTACCCCAGCCGCTCTGACGTCAGAGGAAAATGCGACATCAGCCAACGTCGGACCCAGACTTTGGAATCCGGCCGAGCGAGGGCTGCCTGAGGCAGGACAACCCATATGTTATGACTGCAGTTGCATGTCTATCAGACATCTATATTTATGGTAGGTACAAAACTGTACTTTTCTCCTTACTCTGGGGACTCACTCCATCATGTTGTAATGTAACACGTGTTAGACCTTCTACACCAAATCCTTCACTTCACAGGTACTCTATTACTTCAACTTCTGTATTTTTAACTTCTACTTTACCAATCTTTTCTACATTCCCTCTTAGTGATATTATTTTTTTTATTGTGAAATATTCCATATTTGGATGCCTATGCCTGTATTTCTCTTTGAATATCTTTGGGGCTGCCTTCTTTATATTGATTAATTTGGCTTTTGCCTTTTTCATAAATATTGCACCAAATCAAATCTCTCTTTCTTTCCCATGTCCATATTTCTTTTTTATACTTTTCAAAAATCTCTATGTTTTGTTGTTTATATTTTTGCACTTCCTCAGATGCGTCTTTTTCCAAACAGATCAAAGTTTCTTGGCCTGTATACTGTTTTTCAGAAGTCTGTTGTACTAATGAACACACATTTTTATTTGAGGCTTCTGACAGTTTTTCTTGTGGAAGTATTTCTCTTTCCTCAAATTTCTCTCTTAATCTTTTTGTATATTTTGTGTCTGGAAATTCAAGGCTTTTCATATGATAGTAATAATACATAATTTCCTTCTTATCCTCAATAGCCCACTCTATCATCTTTATGGCTCTTTTTTGGCCTACCACTTTTTTGGATTTTTGTGGACTGCTGCTTCCTTTTACAATGGGGGGGGCATCCTCTCTCTGGGCCTGGCCTGGCTTATTGTAGGAATTTTTCCATATTTTGAGGATTCTACATTGTCATTTTTTTCCAGTCCTGGCACAAGTGTGCCTACCAGGATTCGGCACTTTTTTATCCCGGGTCTTGTGCATGATGTATGCTATATAAATACAGTCTATATATCAGTGTCATCTTGGTGATATTTTGTGAAAAACAGGGTCCACCTCATGAAAGTACACACCAGGCCTTGAGGCTGGACTCAGTTTCAGCACCATACTCTCCTTTGCTTGCTGACTTATATCTCCATTCAGATGTCTTTACTGTTGTGAGTGTATTTATGATACTGCAGACCTTACTATGACACAACTTTATTTGGCAGGATTGAGATTTTTCATGTGCATTTAATTATGGAGTTTGTGTCACCTGCCTTTCTATGAGGATGACAGGAATGGTGTCATTATTGTGTTGTTTAAACTGATGATTATTACATCAAATGTTTTTCTGTGTATGACTGTGGCATATTTTTCATTTACAGTAATGTTGCAGAACAAGGGATCAAGGCAGACAAAGAAAACTTTAGCCATGAGGAAAACCACAGCCTTATGACAGCCCTTAGGACATATGGTTTGGTAAAGGGGGGGGGGGGGCAAATGCGTTGAGAGGACAAATTCCTGAAAGTGTGTTGTCCTGGACACTAATACAGTCAGTGGAAAAACCTACACATTAACACAGTGCAAGAACTAGGCACATTTTATGGTTTCACATGCTAGAAACAAGATGGAACAGAATGCAATTATCTGTACCGGTACTGGGAGGTGGTGGCTCCAACTGTTATCACATTAACACCATATGAGGAATACCTTCTCACCATCTATGGATATGAATATGACACAAAAGAGGATGGTACTGGAATAATCAGAGGTGATATAAGCACTGACTATTACCAACATCTAAAGTAGCAGGAAGGTTGTTTTAAAAATAGTAACATATATGTGTTTAGAGAAGTGATTGCTGACATGAAATGATTATATTAAATATTTGACAATTACTACTAATAATAATAAAATAATAATAATAAAAACGGAGAAGAACTCGGGTACAACCAAGGTTTCCAGTTTCAATTGAAGTTTTAATGTTAAAACATAAGTGCTTTCGCAGGAAAATCTGCTTTATCAGATGCTAATAAATACAAGTGAAACATGCTTAATTTTTTACAATCTCTAGCAAGCACTAGTAGTCACATGATACAATTTAGGTAAAAACAATTAACATCATAGGGTGTGACTTGAGATTATTACCCTACTGAATGAAAGAAATGCTTGCAAGCATGCACTGCTATCAATAGAAGGCACTTACGAAAAATATATAAAAATTTCACACACACACACACATATATATATATATATATATATATATATGTATATGTATATATATATATATATATATATATATATATATATATATATATATATATATATATATATATATATATATATATATATATATATGTATATATATATATATATGTATGTGTGTGTGTATATATATATATATATATACACACACACACACACACACACACACACACACACACACACACACACACACACACACACACACACACATGTAGATATATATATATATATATATATATATATATATATATATATATATATGTATATATATATATATATATATATATATATGCAACACACAAATGCAACTTTAGATATAACATTTATATATTTGTAAAAGTATATGTATAAAAATATACATAAAAGATTGCATATATAAGTAAGCACACTTTATTAATGGTACATTTAAAAAGAAAAAAGGGAAAAAATATCTAAACAAGGGTCTGGATTTAAGCTTGGGTTTAAGTAGCACATATTCATTTAAACCATGCCCTGAATCTCGCCTAAGTCTAATAATCCATCTGGCCTCTGACTGCTCAGTCATGTTACATGTCTCCCTCCCGATGTTGTCAAAAATTCTGCCTATGGCCATAAACTTATTAATACTGCTCCAACCTGTGGAGTGGATTTTTTCTTTTCCTTTAGTTCAGCAGAGACTGTTTTCCCTTTACCTGTGAGGGAATTGAAGACATCTCAGTAACACAAACAACCACGAGGTCGCAGCTGCAGCAGGCAGAAGAGAAACTGGAGGGAAATAAAGATTGTAATCTGTATCTGAGAAAGGTATAAATCTTATCAGAGCTCTTCATATTCTTATCTTGGTCTTACTTCAATACCTATACTTTTGATGTGTGGGTGTGAGTATATATATATATATATATATATATATATATATATATATATATATATATATATATGTCTCTACAAATGTAAATGTATGAATGTATTACGAATGAGAATCTATATGAAAAAAAAAACTTTTTAATTTTCAACTAATTGTTTATTTTACTAGATGCATCATATGCTGTGTAATTTTTCATTTTTATACTACTTTAAATAATGTAGCACCTAAATTTGTTCTTAAGAATAGCTTAGAATTGTATAAATGCTAATAGTGTAACATGGAGCTTTTCTCCCCGGGCCTCCGCTGAAAATGGACCTCTGTCCAGTCGACCCTCCCGGTTAACAAATGTAAAATAAAATAAATAAATAAATAAAATGCAATGATCCCCATGAGCATCAAGAAGGTGTTCACAACTGTGAAAAAAAGCTTAGTTTGGAACCTTTCTAGATATACCCTTACAGAAGATGAGTTGGGACTTCATAATGGTTTATCATTCATTCCTACCAGGTACTCTTGACTTTACATATGTCATTTTAGACATCAAGCTTTTTAATAGAAATCTGATGCTTAAACATATGTATAAAGATGCAGACAGCAGTAATTATGATAAACATGACATCTTTAGGAAACCTAGTACCTTTATACCCATTAATAATTCTTTAATTAATGCTTTTGAAAAATTGTGCTTGGATGATATTTACAAATGAAATTCATCTGAAGCTTCTAATGTTAAAAATAAGAAGAAAATGTGTTAATTTAACCGAGGGTGAACATTTAGAAATGAAAAGCTTGCAGAGTAATTCCGAAATAGTGGTGAGACCTGCAGATAAAGGGGGCCCTATAGCAGTGCTTGACAGTGAGTGGTATGAACTGGCAATGCTGACTATGTTAGCAGATGATGCCTTTTATACAAAGGTTCACTATGGTTGTGTAAAATTTATGATAAAGAATGTTAGTGACACTTTGCATGCACTGTTAAGTAGAAATTTAATAGACAAAAATCTTTATGGGTATTTCTTAATAATGCATCCCACTGTACCTGTTATACAGGGACTCCCCAAACTACATAAAGACAGCACAAATCCACCCTTATGCCCCATTGTCTCTGGTCGAAATTGGTGCACTGAATCCATTTCCATCTATCTGGAAAAGTATCTTAGACCTATGCTAGATAAAATGAATCATGTACTGAAGGACACTGAACATTTCATAAGTGGAAAATTATAGCAACAGTGAAAAGAGTTTGCTGTTGGTAACACTAGATGTTACATCACCTTTCACAATTATACCAAACAGTTAGGGTGTAGAGAACACTGAATGCTTTTTAAGAAGGTTCAGCGATACTAATGAAGATGTGTTGGTCAAGATTAGTGCTCTCTTAAGATCTGTGTTTGAGAATAATGTATTGCTATTTGATGGTAAAGTCTATTGGCAGCGTAATGGTGTGGCTATGGGCACATCCTGTGCCAACAGCTATGCCTTTTTGTCAGCATGTACTCCTTTATAGGAGGTTTGTGGATGGCTTGTTTGCTCTGTGGTGGGGTACTGAAGAACAGTTTAAATATTTTGAGAGTTACATTAATACAAGTACCACTTTTTTGAGATTCACTTCTACATACTCTAAATCAAGTATTAATTTTCTAGATGTTTGGGTAGAAGTTGAAGATACTGGCAGTATATATACTAAGCTCTACAGGAAACCCTGTCATGCCAACCACTTACTTTTCCATGACACCATGCACCCTTCTTATATTTTTAGGAATGTGATCCGTAATCAAGTGTTCAGAGCCTCAAGACTTAATGTACATGAAGAAGATTTTCAGCAGTAGGTCAAGGCATTGAGTCAAGAATTGATAGAGAGAGGATATAATGAAGCAGATGATCTAACTAATGTCACTGAGGTGACAGGATTATAGAGAGATGATATAATGAGGCAGATGTTCTAACTAATGTCAATGAGGTTACAGATTTGAGGGAAACGGCAGCCAAGTCTTATTTTTCCAAATGCAATTATAGAGGTAAACAGGCTCCTAGACAGCCACCTAGAATGAAACGTAAGGTTCCTTTATACTATTCAGACAATGTTTCTTCTTACATGGCTATAGTATGGAGACATTCGGGTGTTCTAATTACTGATAGGGATATTTGTGAGTTGATAGATGCTGAGCTTAAGTTTCTGTTTATGAACACAAAGTCCCTTAAAAGGCAGTTATGCTATCCTAAGAACACTTTTCAGTCTAAAAGAACAGTTGGAACATATCCATGTGGCAAATGCAACTATTGTAAATACATTGACAACACAGCTAGCTTTGAACATCCAGACCAGAATAGAGTGATTTACTTTCAGGTGCAAGGCACATGTGACAGCCAACATATAGTATATTTAAATCATTGCCTTAAATGTAAAAAATTCTATATAAGCAAAACAGACAGACCCTTCAAAGAAAGGGTTTGAGAACATATTTACTATATCAGTAGGGGAAATAAAGTTAGTGCTTTGGCCAAGCATGTTATTGGTACTAACTCTGAACCCACCTTTAAGTCTATAGCCATAGGCAGAATTTTTGACAACATCAGTGGGGAGACATACGTAATATGGCTGAGCAGTTAGAGGCCAGATGGATTATTAGATTTAGGGGAGATTCAGGGCATGGTTTAAATGAATATGTGCCACTTTGACCCAAGCTTAAATCCAGACCCTTATTTAGATAGTTTTTTCTCTTTTTTTTTTTTCTTTTTAAATGTACCACTAATAAAGTGTGCTTACTTATATATGTAATATTTTATGTATATTTTTATACATACACTTTTACAAATATATGTTATATCTAAAGTTGCATTTAAAAGACTGTGTATTACATATGAATATGTGTTTATATATATATATATATATATATATATATATATATATATATATATATATATATATATATAAGAATGTGAATTTTTTATATATTTTTCGTAAGTGCCTTCTACTGATAGCAGTGCAGTTATTAGCATCTGATGAAACAGATTGTCATGCAAAAGTGAACTTCAATTGAAACTGGAAACCTTGGTCATACCTGAGTTCTTCTGTGTTTTTATCATTACTTGTTTTTGGATTTATTCAAAACTCAGGAACCTGCGTGGGCTGGTGACTGTTTTTGCAGAATTATTACTAATAGGTGAACCTTTCACATATACACAGAATGACAATGAAGGCAGTATGCATGGTAAGTGCCCACTATACCTCCTAAATAAGCATACAGAAGTGAATGCTATTTCTTTATTAGTTGTTGTTGTCTTTCAGCTTTTCCGGTTAGGGGTCGCCACAGCAGAATTCTGGTCCGTTAATGATTGGCAGTAGATTTTTACAAACGGCGAGGTGCCAGCTCGATGTTCAACCTTCAACAAAGGCACCCCCATTTACGCATGTCTTTAGAATGCCCACCCAACCACGGTGAGGACATGCAGACTCCACACAGATGGCACTCCTTGCACTCCAGCCGAGAATCGAACAGGAGAACCTCTTGCTGTGAGGCAACAACGCTACCACTGCACCACGTAATGTTTTCAAATATTTTTTTTCACTGCTTCAGCAGCAGAAAGAGCAATAAATATGAAGGCTATCAAGAGCAGAATGGCTGCAAGGTCCTCGGGTATAATGGCAGGATCTCACACACCATGTTAGTAACTCTGCAGGAGGTGGCAGTGCATCAGAAAGTCAAACACATGCTGACATCACACTTGTGCTTGTACAGGGAGAAACCCCTGCACCTCTGCACCACTATCTCCAAACATAGTCAAACACTTTCTGGATAATGGCAGACATTCAGATGTAGCAGTATACACAATGACACATTTAGAAACAGGCACAGGAATTTATTACAGCCTCCAAAGAAAACATGTAATGCACTGGCTGCACAGCAGCAAATGTTCTGTGACATTGTTAGGGCTCAGAGCACTGCCACAATGAGTCAGACAGAAATAATTAGAGTCCTACAAGGTACGTTTGACCATTTCCAGCACTACTTGGAAATGGCACAGAGTAGGGATAATGCCATAACCACACTGATGTGCAGTATGGTGGCACACCAAATACCTAGGGATGCCTCCACTCATACACTCATTAGAATTTAACACACTCAAGCAGGAGCTGTATTGGAAGGGGAAGAAGATGGGGTAATGTTCTGAAACATGGAGGCAGATCTCATGAGAATACAAGTGCATCTCAAGAAAGTACTGTAATTAGTCAGGAGGAACAAGTACAACAGATCTCATGCAAGTCACATCAGTGTTCATCTACATCTAGCAGAACCTCTCATTTGATGTCCTGGTCCTAGTCCCACAGCAGTGTCAGTTCAGTTTCTGTAAGATCACCAACATCAAATAGGCCACAATATCAGACAAACTCACCATCCAACTCTTATGACAGCTCTCTTCAAAGTCAGTTGCACTACCACCTAGCCTGTCTTTAGGAGATGTGTATGACACATTTGACCTTGATCTACTGTGAATCAAGTCAAACACTTTTGTTTCTTACAATTTGACATCCACAAAAAAACAGGGTTATTAGAACACTTTTCAGTTGTATGTATTTCATTCCTGTAATGGTACACTTTAAAACCTCATGTAACTTTGGCAAAAAAAATCTGCATGTCAATCACCAATGTTCTGAGCATTACCATTCTTACAAACAGCAGTTAGCTTCAATTTAAAAGTAGTAATACAGCAGTTTTTGTGGCAACAGATTACTGAGAAAATTACATATTAAAATGAGTATATTGCCATGTAAACAAATGCTGCTGTTATTCTACACTCACCACTGCTCAAAATGATATTTTTCCTTCAATGCCACAAATTATTATGTATGGCATAATAAAATAAAATGATGTGCAATAACTCAATAGACAACATACTTTAGACTATGGAAACATTGCATAATATAAACAATGCAATATGATGTGTTTTCATTCAAATGCAAGGTATGAACTCATGTTAAATACTGAATTAAAAAATTTTACTCGTTCATACACTTCAGGACATTCAGTATGTTAATATTTAGGTAAATCACCTCATTAGATTTATTGTGCAAAACAGTTAAATATGTGATTATTACTTATATGATGCCTTACGGCATCATGGAAAAGGAGTTAGTGAACACTCAGTTATAACTGTTACAACCAATAATATGAGTAACTGTTCTTATATATATATATATATATATATATATATATATATATATATATATATATTTAAAGATTAGAAGGAATGTCAGATGATCAGTGACAGCAGACCATGCACCACACAGCACAGCATGCACATATCATTGCATTTATACTCTTGTGCTTTTTAAAAGAAAGAAACAGTAATCTGAATGCCTGAGTCTATAATTCTAAACTACATGCTGCCTCTTTACCTGAGCAGCCATATGCCATGCACAAGCCTGCTGTATGAGGTCCCTTACTACTGCTACTGGCTGGTCAGCATTAGTCATAGTGAGACTGGAACTGGGTCACTTCATCACCAGACTGATGCGTGATCATGTTGCAAAGTGTGACACCCCAGCACTGGCCCAGTAATCAAGGAGCCTCAATCCTCACCACTAACACTAGTGAGGGATGTGCACATTGGGAGGATGACAAGTACACACACAGTAAAGTAAAATTTCCCTTATGAACACACAGAGATCACAATCAGTCTGGGGCTGGTTTCTCCCTCTCCCTCTCTCTTCAGATCCCCAATAAGACTCCACACTGACACAGCTATAGGGTTAAGATCTTAGCAAAATGGTCAAGCCAAAACCTTTAGCACCCTCCCTGTCCAACCAGTGCTTTGTGTCCATGCCCAAGTAGCTGACACGCACACACACTTTGAGATTTGATTTATATACAAACACACAGGTGCTCCTTGGGAAGGCTGGCACAGGATCACTAGATATTCTGCCCAGACTATAAGGTAGTACCAGTTACTACCAACCACCCTTATCAGCTACAATAAGACCCTTACAAATGGTGACCAGTTCCACTGTGTAATGTTACTATTATCCAAATGGTAAGTGCGTCCAAGATTTTAAGGCTATTTAAGAGTGGCCTGTACAGTGCTACCAGATATATGCAATTACTCTTATATCTTAAATATCTCTAAACAAAACCAGCCACAACTAAAAGGTGTAAATATATTTAATAATAAATAATAGCAGACAAGACAGCACTCAGTAACCCAATTTGGAAATACTTTAAAACAACATTGCAGGACAGTATCACATAAATACATAAAATATCTAGACTGATCTTACTATTTTTCTATCTATCTCTAAGAGAGATACTATGATCTAAGTCTTACTTACAGAGCAAGGCAAGTGCTGTTGAGATGTTTACAGGTCCAGAGACAAATACAAAATGCATTGACTTTCTCTCTGAGATAGTTCTTAAATTAATAATATACATTACTGCTGGGTTAGCCAGATGACATCACTATTTGACACCTGCCTCTCGTTCCCAGGCTAAACAGATACCAACAGAATTTAACATGTCTCTATGAAAAATACGTATCTCTTGGAAGCTGACACTTGTCTCTTAGAAGCTTGTCTGAAACTGGAAGTCATAAAGCAATTAACACTTTTACATTTTAAACCTAGTAATTATTTCTGTCTAAAGACAATAGAACAAAACTCTAGCTGTAGACATTCTTTTTTTCTAGCTGTGGTAAACACAATCATAAACTCTTTATTTATTTTCTTAGAGTTTACAAGTTAACTCTGTATGTCCCAATTTCTACTATAAAAACATACATTTGCACAGGCATATAGTCCATATACATTTTTGCTCTTTTCCAGCAGGGTGCACTGTGACAACATTTTTGAAGCTCAGCATATAACATACAGGTTACTTACATTTGTAGATAAGCCTATAGATCATATTAATATTTACAATGACATATAATTATTTACAAAATTCTAGCTATCTGGGCTGGCAGCCTTCACACACAGAATTCAAAATTAAGTAAACATCCTGTACACAGTAGCTATGTCATACTGAAGGACACTTCCAGACTCATCCAGGCATGTCAAATGATGCTTCAGCTGGCCCGAGACACTCACAATGAAAATACAGGTCTTAGACAGGGATGTGTTGTTAGTCTGATCTGCAGTTCCCCTTAGATTTCTCATGCGTGTCATCAACCATGGCTCAAATAGATATCAAGTATCATCTGAAAGACAACAAAACAAAACAAAAAAGTGAGACAGAGAAAGAGAGGAGATTGGGGAGACACAAAAACAAAGGAAAAGCGGTTTAGTTTTCAGCAATACATTTTACTGTGAATAACAACTTAAATACAATATACAAAAGAAAAAATATTGTTATACTTACTGACAAGATGACCACTGGGTATCCTTCCATGCAGTAAGAGACAGTAGAGTGAGTTTGTGTACCATATATGGTAATCATATGCACTGACAGAATTC
Organism: Protopterus annectens; assembly: GCF_019279795.1. Lineage (NCBI taxonomy): Eukaryota > Metazoa > Chordata > Ceratodontiformes > Protopteridae > Protopterus > Protopterus annectens. The sequence goes on along the minus strand of NC_056737.1, from coordinate 1,474,738,473 downwards.
TGGGCACAGATATTGGTGATGCACCCCCATGCATCGCACACTACCTGGCAATTGATAGAATGGTAGCTCTTCCTATTGTGGATAGTCACATTCACTATCTTCCTTCATAGAGTACAGCCTGTGGTCACTACATCTGACCTCAATATTGCAGGAACTCTGCCACAAGATCCTACCTCTACAGGTTTACTGAAAATGTTGTCATTGTTTAATAGTCTGCAGTCACTACATTTGACCTCAATATTGCAGGAGCTTTGCCACATGACTCTACACTTACAAGTTTACTAAGAATTTTCTCATTGTTTAATAGCCTGCAGTCACTACATCTGAGCTCAATGTTGCAATTTTACTGAGAATTTTGTAGCTGTTTAACTCATTCACTCCAACAGAGCTCAGGAACTTTGCACTGTAACTTCCAATAGGCAGAGCCAAAGCCTTTTCACATACTTTAATTTTGTCCTCACATTTCAAACAAATGTTGATATTTCTGGAACCATAACAATTATGAACATAGTATCAATGGCAAACTCTTCAGCGCAAACTATTTTATAGTGGTAGTATTATTTAGGTTCCAGGTCTTAAATTGAACTTTATAAGTCACAGTGAACACAGTAACTACTACAGTTGTAATATTTTGCAAACAACTTACAGTATCTCAGCAACCACTCAAGTTACATGCATACTGTCAGCAGCATTTTATTAATCTGTCTGAGAGCTTCCATATGAGGCTAATGAGTTTTATATGTGTTATTCGGTTGTTGAGATATTTAGAAAAATGTGAAAATTATATCTATATAAATATCTATTTACTTGCACTAGACAGAGGTAAAATATTAATGCAGTTGAGTTTGCTATTGTGTAAGCTTTATGAAGAAATCTTTTTAGAACCTTGTACATAGCATGGTTTTGGAATTATTGATACAAATATGAACAAGCAATATTTGACACCTAGATGTGTCAGTAGGAGACAACTGCAGATGCACCTGGAAACATCACTTGGATTTAATGAGTTAATGTAAGCATATTTATCATGAATATCCTTGTTTCATATTAACTTTAATCAGTTAATTACATGCTTGATCTATGTTTGAAAGTCTTTGTGAAAAAGTCCGTGGACTCTAACAACCTCTTACTAAGTTGGCCACCCTCCCTTTTTTGCTTGCCCAGTAGACTATACTGCATATGTCAGTTATTTAGTCTCAGGAAATAACAAACTGTTTTACTTGCATTTCTTTGTTCGATGCTTTGTTCTGGGTATAAACTGATTGCTCTCAGTTACAAATTCATCTGAGGATAAAGTTAAACAGCATATTTATAAAACATCAAGTAACCTGTCCAAGTTTAACCCAGAAATGTTAATTGCTACACTATCATCTATTAACTGAAACTTCCTAAAAATCCTTCTCTTAGATGAAGCTGAAATTGAATTCAATACAACTTTTCTAAATATCCTAAAAAGCCTTGCAGCTCCTAGAAGAAAGCTAGAAGAAAGAGACTGAAGACAATCCACTCTGGCTATCCAAAAAGAGTAGACTGCTACTGCAGGATGGAGAAAAATGCATGGAAAGAATGTCAAAAATATAGAAATCCTAAATATCTTGAAAACTTCAGAATGCTTCACAATCATTCTAAACAGTCAATAAATGAAGATAAAAACTATTCCGTAATAACTTTCAGAATAATACTAAATACAACCCTAAAAACATTTTGGACATCCATTAAAGAAATCTTATATCCCAGAGAAAAATGCAACCCAAACTCCACTCCCGATAACCCATCACTCAAAACTGCAATACAGTTCAACTCTTATTTTATAGAAAGTATAGAATCTCTAATCAAGTATTCTTCATCATCTAATCCCAACCTTACCCAGCAGGCACATATCACCACATCCACTTTTATCTTTAAACCTGTGCTCACATTCTATATAAAATTAATCTTAAACAGACTTAAACAGTGGTCTTCTTCAGCTGTTCCAAGTGAGTACCTAAAATATCAGCTAATAGCATTGCCTATCCTGTCTCAATCCCTAGAAATGTCAAGCCAGGAATCCCATGTTCTCCCTCTCTCTAGAAAAAGTCATGCATTACCTCTCTCTCTCTCTGCATAAATGAGGAAATTTGACACACATTAATAACATTAGACCTACAGCAGTCTTGTCTCCCATCAGCAAAACACTTGAAAAATGTATTCAACAACAATTCCTAGACCATGCCATGCAGGAAGAACTCCTATCCCCTGCACAACATGGCTTCCATCCATCCCATACTAGAACCGCCCTTCTAACCTATACAGATACTGTCACTAAAGATAGAGAGAATGACAAACTAGTCTCTTACTTATTTCTAGACTTGTCTAAAGTCTTCAACGCAGTTTGTCACAGCAAACTTTTACTTTGAATATCCTCACTAGGTCTCTTTCGGTCAACCCTTCTGTGGTTCAAAAGCTACCTGTCCGATAGGTATCTGTCAGAAAAAAGGAACTCCATCATACCTCTCTACTTCTCAGCACAAGACATCTGGACAAAGACAGAAATAATGGAGATATAAAAGCTCAAAAATAGGGACAAATTTAAAATTTTGCTCCTATAAACTTAGATAGTTGTTAGAATAATGGGTTTTGCATTATTATGTATTTTCTGAACAATTTGGTGTCTGAAACTCAAAATGTCTGTCATTATTTAGTTTTATTTATTTACTTCAATCCTTAATGATTTGCCAGAAAACCATCAATTATATGAGTAGCAAACCAAAACTGTGACGTTAAAAATCAAAACATTCTAAAAAATCTGGACAGTTGAGCGGTATGCCCAGAAAACCATCAATTATATGAGTAGCAGACCAAAACTATGACGTTAAAAATCAAGACATTCTAAAAAATCTGGACAGTTGAGCGGTATGCCCATGCTCTCGCCTTACATTACTTTAAACATGTTTTGTTTTTAAATGTTTTGAAGAATGCATTTTTCTGTCACATATTTTGTGGGATTAATTAAATTAAAAATGATGCTTAATCTTATCTACAGCCACATCTATGGTAGTCTTGAATTAAACATAAGGATCATAGGATTATAAGAGATTACTAGGCTATCAACCCAGAGGTTATTTTATGCCTAGCCATTTCATCCTAATGAAACACCACAGAAGTACTAGTCAATACCCAAGATTTAATTTAGTGATGACTGCCCATGTCAAAAAAGGTTGTGGGCACTATCCCTGGTAAGAATGTATTGGGAATTTATATGACGCTAACATTTCTGCCTTCATCTTTGATCCTTACATATCTCAGTTTTTCATACACTTCGAATTATATACATCTAAAACTAAATATATCCATTGTTTTTCAAATGCACTCCAACTTTTCTTTTCATTTTTCCCTTTGTCGTTTGATCTACTTGTATTGAGCTAAATTTCTCAATTAATTCTTTCAATACGTTCTAGTGATATTTTCAAACAAATCCTACTGAAACAAACAGTTTAATGGCAACAGCTAAGTATGTGATTTGTTGACTTCACAGCGAAACCACTTTGCGTAAAAAAAAATAATTTTATCTGTTAATCGCTTTTGTCTGTTAATGCAGACTTTATCAGAACAAAAGTATAAAACATAACACTCATTTATATACCTTCCGTTATCAAATTCTATTGGTCAACCACTCGTAAAAATAAAAATCACCAAATAATAAAGATTGATCACAGCCTTTCACTTCTCATTTTCAGTAGAGCTCCTATAGATACATTTTCATTGAAACCTGTTGGGGGGAGCTGGTTAGTAGCCCCCAGTATAAGCTGCCAATAGAGTCCACAGTATTCTATTTTAGTTTCCCATCGACTCCCTCTTGGGTCAATGGGAACATCTTCAAGAACAAAAAATAAGACAGTACTATTTTTGCATACCATTGTGTGTTTATACAAGGCGTTAGTCTCAACTCTATTTTTGACATCATATAAATGTTCATATACTAGCTTTTTTATAACTCTCAACCTTTCCCACATAAAGTACTGGGCAGTTTTTACAAAAAGTGATATAAATAACACCTCTACTCTGCCAACTATAACTTTCTTTATTGCCCAATATCTTACCATTTGGACCTATTTCTATATAGTCTACATTAGCAACTTACAGGCATTAATAAAAACCAACAAAAACGGTCCAGGCAGCAACAGGAAAACGGTTGTAAAACGGTCCTTTTAATCAAAATTCACCACAAGCGCTTTCACCCTGACTCAAATGCAGGGCTTTTTCAAGTACAAGGAAAACGCATAACACCCCTCCTATTTAACTAGCCCTGAGTATAAAAAAGTGCCAAAATGGTTCATTCCACTTATTTTATTTCTTTAACTTACAGGCATTGCTTATGTACCCCATATTTGTATGTCCCCAGTGGTAAACTCCCAGATATGAATACTCCATTTTTGTTCTTCACTTCAAAAAATTCTTTCAAATTTTGCCCCCTTTTATCCACAAAAACTAGGGGCTTGGTAAATACTTGAAAAGTGTTGGGCAATTTTAAAAACTTGTCCCAATATTTTAATACTATTTGCCTAAATATCTTAGAGTCTGGTGTATATTTCAGAGTAAAAGAGTTACTAAACTTTTTCACAGCACCTACTGTAGAACATTCACTCCCATGTATTTCTTTTTGACTCATGCCCAATAAAGGAAATAATAAGGTAAATTCAAAAACACATAGGAGTGAACCAAAACAAAGTGGCAGTCAAAACCAATCTTCAAATGGAGTTAAAATCAAGAAATTTAATGGTATGTAAGTGCTTTCACAGTAGTTAAAGAATATTGCTTCTTCAGACACTAAAATCAAAGCAATCATTGCTTATTATTAAATAGAAAAACCAATAATGCTGTAGTCAATCACTTAAAAAGAATATATCAATATCCTAGCAACAAAGTAACCTTAAAAAAGCTGTAAGAGAACTACCCTGTTAATTTAAAGACACAGCACAGTAAAATAGCATGAGAAATTACAGCATAGTAAAACAGCATAAGAGAAAAAAGTATTAGAAAATACGTGCATAATAATACTAAATAAAAAACCTTCATACAGATGCTTGCTCTAAAACATGAAAATACATATATAAAAACATATATAAGGCATATTCAAAAGTATTAATTATTTGTGTAGAGCTCTGGCTTTGAGTAGGGGTTTCAATGGAATCTTATCATTCATAGTCCTGCCCACATCTGCCCTTAATATGATGATCCTGATCTGATGATCTATCTTGTTTCCAATACTTCAGTTAAGTTCCTGATGTCCCTTCCATGTTCATTCACTGCAATCTTTTCTATGATCAAAACTTTAAAAGTGTGTGTTAAATCATTACTAGCTACATGCTTAACCAGGGCATTAGTAGCGCTCTCAGTCCTAATGTCATATATGTGTCCCCTTATCTTATCTCTGACCCACCTGTAGGTCTTCTCCATATAGAAAGATGAACATTAGTTGCAACAGGCTAAGTAAACCACATTAAATGAATCACAGCTGGCTTCAACCCTAAAGGTGAACACTCTCCCAGTATCAGGGTGCTTAAAAGATCCCTAAGAATCAAGGTATGTACAAAAATTATACTTAAGGCATGGGACTGTCAAAAAAGTACTTTTTAAAGATAAACTATGTGTTCTGCTCCTTGGATAGCATAATAGTTATTTAAGAGATTTTTTGTTTTTAAAAGAAAACTATGGTCTATCCCCTACTATATCCTTTATATCTGGATTACTAATACTGGCCAGTACTTCTTTATTACTTCCATAACTGCATTAATATTGCTAGTGAAGAACATCATAATATGAACCAAGTCCTTCTTACAATCTATAGTAACATCAAGGTGATCACTAGGCTCAGAATAATGTAAAAACTATAGATAGGAATTGATGCTGACAGAGTTTATATTCATTTAGAAGAAAACTCAATTATTGCAGTAGAACAAAAGGGCAATAAAACAATGTTATATGGAACAAAGGATAATTTGTTGTTAAATAAAGTCATAGTGGAGAACTATAAAAATGGGAAGAATCTAAGTATGGCATGGATTGACTACAAAAAGTCATTTAATAGTATCTCTCATTCATGGATAAAAGAGTACTTAAAATGTATAAGATGCACCCCACAATGGTTGACTACATTACAGTGACCATGAAACAGTGGCAGACCACTTTGCAATTAAGCTATGATAAAGGACAAATTGTTATCCCAGGGATAAAAATTGAAAGGGTTATATTCCAGGGTGACTCTCTGTCACCGTTGCTATTCTGCCTTGACCTTAATCCATTAAGCTGTTTACTCAACCACTTAGGCCATGGCTATAATCTGGCTCCTAGAAAACAACAAAGTATAAAGACTACTCACCTTCTCTTTGTTGATGATTTAAAACTGTATAGCTCATCAGATGAGGAACGGAAAGCACAACTGCAAGTTGTCAAAACGTTTTCAGATGATATAAGAATGTCATTTGGTATTGATAAATGTGCGAATGCGACCTTTAAAGCAGGAAAACTGCAACAACAGGAAAACATTAGTTTGGGACAAGAATGTGATATAAAAGAACTTGAGCAAGAAGGAGTGTATAAATATTTGGGAATTGATGAAGGATCAACAATAAAACATGAACAAATGTGAATAAAACTTAGTAAGGAATATTTCAGAAAACTTAAATTAATCCTGAAAATGGCACTGACAGCTACGAACAAAATCCAAGCTATAAACTAATTTACTCCTCCTGTCCTAGCTTACAGTTTTGGAGTGATTGACTGACCCCAAAATGTGTTGGATAGATTGGATAGGAAAACAAGAAGGATGATTAATGCTCACCAAATGATGTATAAAAATCAGTGCAAACCAAGACTATATATTCCCCGTTCCGAAGGAGGGATGGGCCTCCTTGAAATTGATTATATGTATAGATCTGCAATCATGGAAGTCCACACATATCTGCCGACCTCCCAAGACTCAAATGTAGCAAAAGTTTTGAAATATGAGGAGAAAAGAATCTAAGATGACTTCTCTGCTTAATCGACCAGTAGCTTATCAGCATCAAGCAGGAATGGAAATAAACCAGAAGTGGATAAAAATCAGGCAGCAACTGAATGTGCCAAAAACACAAAACAAAGAATATAAGGTGAAGGATCAGATGAGAAGGCAAGAAATGTGGAAAAAGCATAAATATAGTTGCAAGTGTGGAAAACATCTGGAAGAACCTTGTGTTGATCAGGAATGAACACAGGAATGGTTAAGGAGAGACGAATTCAAACCAAGAGATGAAAGGTTAATATTGGGGGCCCAAGATAGTGGGCCGAGTACACAATGGTTTATAAAGTCCATTGAACATTTTGGAGAAACAGACAAATGAAGGTTTTGTAAAACCGAATTGGAAACAGTTGCAGCCTCATTGCTGGTTGTGATGTACTAATGGTGGAAGGGCTATATACTGAAATGCATAGTAATGCGGCGAGACTGTTGCACTGGGGTTTGGACAAACATTATCGTACTGAAGTGGCCGAAAAACACTGGAAACATGATCTACAAAGCATCATAGAAAATGAAGAAGTCTACATCGCATGCTATCATCCATTACCAACAGTTCAAAAGATCGATGTTAGAAAACTGGATCTAGTGGTCCAAGAAAAGAAAACAAGAGTAACATTGATCAGTGAAATTGATCTAGTGGTCCAAGAAAAGAAAACAAGAGTAACATTGGTCATTGAAATCAATCTAGTGGTCCAAGAAAAGAAAACAAGAGTAACATTGGTCATTGAAATCGATCTAGTGGTCCAAGAAAAGAAAACAAGTGTAACATCGATCATCGAAATCACCACGCCCAGTTACTACAGTGTCTTGTGTACAGAGAGACACAAAGTCATAAAATATCAGGCTCTGCAGGCAGAAATGAGAGCAATGTGGATGAAAGATATCCAGACAGTTCCAATAGTAGTAGGAGCAATGGGGCTTATAAAAACAATTTACAATTGTATTTAGATATGTTACCAATACATGTAACTCCATATGAACTGCAGAAGGAGTCATTACTGGGCACATTGCGGGTGCTGCAAAGAGCACTACTGGCTGACATCAAACACTGAACCAATACTAATTTCATGAACTTTAATCGTACTTTGACTTAGGAATGGGATCCATTCCCATCATGGTGTTAGAAATACAAAAAACTTGAAGAAATTAATAAACACTCAGAAAAATAAGGCTTAGCCTTAATGGGTCTGAGAACAATTGCTTCACCAAGTGAAGTGTCAACTTCATAACCATCATGTCCTCTCTCCTCAAATCTTGTCCTTAGTTCACTAAGCTCACCCCATGAATCTATCATCTTCAGTATTTAGCCTTGACATTCTCATGCCTTGCCCCTTCACTATATTCTTAAAAATATGTTTTGGGTGCATGCTTGCTCTGTGTAATAAAGTGTTCCTATGGCATTCCTTCCTATGTACCACAGTGCTTAAAGACCCATCTGGTTTATGATAGATTTTGACATCTAAAAAGTCAATCTCATCATGAGACTCGTTTATACTAAATCCAAGAAAGGAAGTGCTGGTATTCAGGAAATCGAGGAATGATGCTAATACAGCTTCACTACCCTCCCAAAGAAGGAAGAGGTCATCAACAAAGCAGCTATAAAAGACCATCTGTTGTCACCTCAGGGACTTCAAAAAGGTTTCCTCTTCCCATGCAGCCATCACCATGTTTGCATAGCTGTTTGAACTAGATGTTCCCATGATTACCCCATCTGTCTGCAAAAACACTTCATGGTCAAATAGAGAAAAACGTTGTCAAGAACTAACTCCTTCAAAAGGCAAATCACATCAACAAATTTGCATTCATAGGAACTGTAACCAAGTAAATATTTTTGGTACTTATGTTTTATCGCAACCAGATTTTTGCAGTAATTCCAGTTGCTTACCGATGTTGAGATCTGACCATTGATGCTGAACAAATGTCATGAAGTGTGTTTTCTTTCACACTCAAGGTTGTTTTATGAAGGGCTATTGACAGAAACTGAAAAAGTTACTGTCGCTGTTTATGTATGCACTTTACTGCTAGCATGTGTGCTGCTAGCTCATTTCGTCATGAACTGTAAATGGTAAAAACATATTTGTGAACCTTTCTGAAAATACAAGCAGTATCAAGGAATTAAACCACTTTTACAATGGGCACTTACTAGCAAATGTCAGGGATACCCTTTCAATTCCCCTTGAACTTTTATTTTGCCTGACTTCAGACGTTAATGCATTATCTGTTATGGGCAGGGTTTGACTAACATCACATGCACTTTACTGCCAGCAGGTGTGGTCCTAGCTCATTTCTGCATTAAGTGTAAATGTAAAAACATATCTGTGAGTCTTATTAAATGTACAAACATTATCAAGGAATGAAAGCAGTTTTTTACACTGGGCACTTACTATCAAATGTCAGCTTGACCCTTTCAATTTCCCTTAAATGTTTTTTTTCATTACTTCAGATGTTAATGCATTATGTGTATTCCAACAGTACAAAAGCAGGCATGGAAACTCAAGCAAGTGTCTGTAATGCATGCAAAACAGAAAGAGGATTTCTTAAAGTGTTCCTGTTCCTGAAAGTAATGCAAAGTTTCTGGCCCATAGTAAGGACTTTCAAAAGCAACTTGAAGGGTTTCCTGCAGTCGTTTTCAGTGCAGCATGCAAATTCAGCAACCACGAAAATCTGATTGCAATAATACGTAAGTACCATATTTTGTAAATTTCAATTCCAGTCATGTTGGGTATGATCATTTTTATTTATTGCAGGCATGGATACTCAAGCAAGTGTCTGTAATGCATGCAAAACAGAAAGAGGATTTCTTAAAGTGTTCCTGTTCCTGAAAGTAATGCAAAGTTTCTGGCCCATAGTAAGGACTTTCAAAAGCAACTTGAAGGGTTTCCTGCAGTCGTTTTCAGTGCAGCATGCAAATTCAGCAACCACGAAAATCTGGTTGCAATAATACGTAAGTACCATATTTTGTAAATTTCAATTCCAGTCATGTTGGGTATGATCATTTTTATTTATTATTTTTTTTTTTATTTAACATTTGTTGACTGGGAATGTCAAACTATGTTACACAGAGCCTGTTTTCAGCGGAGGCCCAGGGAGAAATGCTCCAGATGCATGTCTTTGGAATGTGGGAGGAAACCGGAGTACCCGGAGGAAACCCACACGAACACAGGGAGAACATGCAAACTCCACACAGAAGGCAACCCAGCCGAGAATCGAACCGGAGAACCTCTTGCTGTGAGGCAACAACGTTAACCACTGCACCACTGTGCCGCCCATGAGCAAGGAACGAATGTCCAAAGTAACCAATAATAAATCATATACATTCCTTTTTCATGCTTTCATAAACTTATACAAATCAATCAAAAATTGCTTAGAGGCCTTCAGAATTTATTGATTTCTATCCAAAACACATCTAAGATGCTTCTCTGTGTATAAGGAGTGAGGTTCTATACACCAAATTATGCCCCAAAACAATAGTTTTAAAGGCAGGAGTAGCAGATCCTTATGAATCTTGGGGAGACCTTGTATAACAGGAATCATAGGAAACTCTATTCTATAACAAAATAGTTAAATAGATCTACAGCCATGACTCTACTTAACAAACAGTCATAGAGCGTATTATGCACCCTTGTTTATAGCAAGCTCAGGTGCTCATAAGTCTAGTACTTATTATAAAGCAGGAACTTCTTATTGTAACATTTGTTAATGTCTGTTATGTACTCAGCAGATAAAGATTGTAGTTGTCTACTGATGTACTATGTTCTTCATTTGTAAATATGTTTGTAATTAATTGCTATGTTAATCAAATTATTAATCGCTATGTAATCAAATGTAACTACTGTCTGTTTGTTTTAACTGTGGAGCTTTTCTCCCCAGGCCTCCACTGAAAATGGACCTACATCCAGTCGGACACTCCCGGTCAACAAATGTAAATAAATAAATTAATTAAGACCATTTGATCAACATCAGTCATGCCAACTCTCTAATATACATTCTCATCTCATTATTCAACTTGCAACTCATGGAATTAAATTAATAGTCCCAGTCCATTACAACCATGGGACTACCTTTATCAGCTGGTTTGATGACAATAGTGTTATCAGACTATAAATATGTCATGGCTTTCCTCTCATTTACACTCAAGTTCCTGAACCTTCTTGAACATGCATTGGAAATTTGGTGTAAATCATTCTCACATAACTTGCAAAAGGTCTCCAACACATGATGGTTAATCTGCAAAAAAGTGCTAGGTTTCTTAAAAATTCTATCACCATCCTGCAACCTAAAGCTCTTAAAAATCATTTTTAACATAATGCTCCTAATAAACAATTTTAAATCAATAATAGAGTCTGTTACCTCTGTGTTCTGCACTGGTATAAATGAGAGACCCCTCTCAAGTAATGAAAGTTCACTAGAAGAAAGTAGTCTGGATGAAATATTCCAGACTATTGATTTTCCTTGTACTGCCACATCTTCTTCAAAGTGTAAGTGTTCAGGAGCTCATGCTGCATCTTCCTTTTCATGCACCCCCAACGTCTTGAATGTTTTCTGGTGGTGTATACCTTCCTGTTCAGCAGTCTTGTTCAGCAAACTGGGAAACAACTGAAAAACCTGCTTGGCATTCGATCTGGTTGCACTACCCTTTTTACTTTTATCTGACCTACAAGACGAAGAGCTGGTCCAATGTAAAGAGTCTTTTGGCTGCATAGATGAGGCAGAAGTGACATCTATTGTCAGTAATGCCGAATTCTTCCTGCTATTACCAGTATCCTTAAAGGAGCAGGCACCAGTTTCAGCATTGCCACTCCCATTGCTACAGTTTATTGGAGGTCAGGATGACCACCTCACATTGTTGGCATCTTCAGAAAGAAGACCAACAGAAGTCTCCACTGGATGCTCGCAGGTATTACTAGTGCCAGGGGTCATGTTGGTATTACAATTAGTGTTTCTTGGCCATACAAATACATGACCCTCTGCAAAATCCTTCCTGTCTCTCTCAGACTTCTTGTATTTAATGAAAAGCATCCTTTTTTCAAAGAGAATCACTGCATCAAACAAATCAATTAACTTCTCATCCACAATATCATGTGGAAAGGTATCACAAAGCTGCTGTTCCTCAGTCAAAATCCGTTCCATTACTAGTTGTTCCTCCACTTTGGAGAATTCAATTAATAAGTGCCAATAATTGAAACTTAAATCCAAATTAAGCTTCTGCCAACTTGATAATAACTAAGGATGACGATCACGATAGGTTAGCTTTTTAAGTATTCTCAGACCACGGGGCACAATGTGATATTCAGTACATGCCTCTAGGGGATACCTCTCGGTTTGCAAATGTTTAAATTTATATAAATCATTTTCGAGTTTATGTTAATTACTTAACAGCAAACCATAGTCAATACCTAAAACATCCATTTGCTTAGAGTCAAAAGTGGTCTTCCCATTTAATAAGGAGTTGTCCTGACCCTTCACACATTTCACAAATCTGTCACTAGAAAGTCCAGTGTTAATAGAATTGTTGCATGGATTGTAGTTCAGTTCTATCTCTGTGGAACCACCTTCTGCCATTGCTCCAATTTGCCAGGAACAAGAACAAAGTAAATACACAGCAGTCAAGGTACAAAGAATGAATGGTTCACTTGCAAAAAAGAAGTAAATATAGAAAACACATAGGAGTGAACCAAAACAAAGTGGCATTCAAAAGCCAAACTTCAAGTGGAGTTAAGATCATGAAATTTAATGGTACATAAGCGCTTTCGCAGTAGTTAAAGAGTACTGCTTCTTTAGACATTAAAACCAAACCAAACATTACTTAGTATTAAATAGAGAAACCAATAATGCTGTAGGCTATCACAGAAAAGAATGCATCAATATCCTAGTAACAAATTAACCTTAAAAGAGCTGTAACAGAACTAGCCTGATGATTTAAAGACACAGCATAGTAAAATAGCATGAAAAAATACAGCATAGTGAAATAGCATAAGATAAAACGTGCATATAGTTCTAAATAAAAAAACATTCATAAAGATGTTTGCTCTAAAACATGAAAATATGCATATAAAAACATATATAAAAACATACATAAGGCATATTCAAAAATATTAATTATTTATGTATAGATCCAGCTTTGAGTAGGTGTTTCAATGGAATCTTATCATATAGACCCCTGTCCGCATCTGCCCTTAATCTGATGATCCATCTTGTTTCTGATACTTCAGTTAACAATTCAGTATCCCAAGTTAACTTTACTTCATCTATAGACTGCTGCATAATTTCTTCTGGATATACCCAGTGAAAAAACAGTTCTCTGATGTTATGACTTGCTTTAAAAAAAAAAAAATGATGTTATAATTTAGTGATGTAATTTGATGAGTGGTCGACCAATAGAATTTGATAATGAAAGGTGTATAAATGAGTGCTATGTTTTATTTTGTTTGTTGATTAAATCTGTTGATGATGGACAAAAGTGCCTAACAACAGATCAAGAAAATATTTTTTAAGTGAAGTGGTTTCCCTTCTAAGTCACTGAATTACATGCATAGCTCTGCCAGTGAACTGTTAATTTCATTAGGACTTGCTGGAAAGTTTTGTTTGTTTGCTTGTTATCCTGCTGGTTCCCTATACTTTGTGTTTTAGTAACATCCCTTGTTTTGCCACATCCTCAGTTATTGTCAGTATAAAGTCCATTATTTCTCTTAGTATTCTGTACCTTGTTTAATAATTTATTAACCCACAAATTATCAGTTCTGTAACATAAGCATACATGTTCTTTCTGTGCTGACAATTATTGCTGTTTGTTTTCTTAGTGCTGATATTTTGTCATCCTCGTCTTCATAAAAATGAATGAGTTTTATACCTTTCACTGTTTCTTTTACGCAAGATGAAAGTTCACACTGAATATTTTCAGAATTCAGCTTATCTACCTGCATTGAGGAAAGAATCAAGATATTGGATCAGAACATTCCATTTTTTAACTTCCTTCTCAGGAAAAAAAATTCAAGAGATGTAAGATGAATCATATTTCCTCTGTGAATTAACCTTTTGTAGTTCTAAACAGAGGAATTTATGCAAATACATATATTTCTTCAGTACTGCAAGAGCATTTCTTCATTTCTATGAGTTGTTTTCATTTTTCACTGTTTAATATAATGTAATATCAGTTCAATTAATAAATAACTAATAAACACTCTCTATATAGTCTAACTCCAATTGAGTCTATTTTTAAACAGATTTTTCTAGAATCAGGTATATACCATACAATATGCTAATCACTGGAGCTTATTCATAAGGATTAAAGTTATATGCTGATAAATTACATTAAATAACAACTGAAAAGCTGAGGAAGCAAATGAGAAAGAGAAAGATTCAACTGAAATTATGCTGATGCACAAACAACTTTATTTTAATCAAATAATGCATTGATTGGCTTTCACGTGGAATTTTGTTTAGTTTTATATATTGATAGTCCACTTTAGGGGAAAGCTTTGAAAAACAGAAAACTATGTATACCTTATATGCAAAGAATACATTGAAATATTGTTGCATTCACATAGTCCATTTAAACAATTTAGATTTGTTCATCTTTTAGAAGAGCCACATACTGCCACCTTCTCCTCTTACAATCTACGTAGTAGGCTGCAGACAAATGATGTTAGTCTTTTTGACACAGCCCCTTCTTTAAAACATTTTGTTTGCTCTGCTTCCTTACTTCACCATCAAATCTACCTACTAAAATTGTTAATGAATCCACTCATTCCCTCTGTTTGAGGACAATGACTTGTCTATCTTGGGATCACTTGAGCCTGGCATCAAGGATCAGCCTACCAGCATGTTGCTCTCATTCACAAGGGACCAGTATTTTTTGTAGCCACAATTTTCTCCCTCATTGTGATGGTGTATACTTTGTTAGGCTGGGCAGACTATGTGGAGAGACTACAGCATATGTTTCACCAAGAGCATATGTTTCACCCAGCTTTTCCTTCTGAGCTATTACTTCCATCAGAGCCCAAGCCCTCATCCACCTTTTCCTTAATGATAGACACACCCAGACTCCTACCATGTCATCGAGGGCTAAAGTTCCCACCTTTGGGAGAGGTCAGAACCTGACAATAGCTACCCCCTTTACCCCATCCATTTTATAAGTACATATGTATTACTTCTTGTTCAAAGTTAATAATTATGCTAGCAACAATTTTGAAGAAACAATAAATAATATGATAAATGCAACAGATAAGTAAATGTATAAACATGTTATGCATGCTAAAATAAATGTGTAATACTGTTTTGCCAGGCTGTTATGCTTGCTGCAATCATTACACTAGATAAGCATGGGGATCTAAAAAATCATACTGAGGTAATGAGGGCAAGAAGATGAATGTATAATATTTGTACACCATTTTGAACAATGTATATTCCACTACTTTCCTGAATCCAGGCCTTATTCACAACTACAGTATTATGAAAACAAAAAAGGACAAGCAACTTAGCACAAAAATACATAAGGTTTCAGTGGAGGACAGATTATGTTTCACTAATAAAATAGAAGGTGCAGGCATTTTCTTTTTGCAGTTCCTCTAACTAAAGGTAATTCATTTGATTTGTCTAACCTTTTTTAATGGCAAGATTGTGTATTGCCCAGGATGCCAGTGAAAACAAACAAATAAAAGACTATAATGACAAAATAATTAAAATGCAAATAAGAAATCCAGATGAAACAATAAACATTTTGAATAAAATATACTTTAGAAATATGTTTTTTCTCATAATAGCTCAAAATACCTAAAAAGTACTCACCAAAACTGCATTTCCATATGGATACCCTGATTTTTAGATTCCCTGATAGGTGAAAACTTTTTGACAGCTGTCAACTCTGTCAAGGGCCCGAGTATCTAATACAGCTCCAGTCACTTCTGTCATAGTCAGATTCAAAGCTTCATCCCAATGCCACCTGAAAAGTTACAGTAAGATGCAATGTTATAATGTGTTTGATACATCCACTTTATGCCAGAAGCTGACAAAAGTCAAGGTTCCTCTGCGGAATGTATTTCTGGTATTGGTATTAGAAATACATTGTTTAAACTTTAGAGTATAAACTTGGGAAATAATGCACATTCTAGGGAATCCACACAAAATGTACACAAATATGTTGTATATCCTAATGCAATACATAACATTTCAGGTTCAGATATGGCAGCTTTGTCAGGCTGAGTGATAGCCTCTCAAGGACCACAGAGTCCCCTGTTGTCTATAGCACACATGCACAGCATATTTACAAATATGCTGCACGACAGCGTATAGTACAAAACAATGCACTTACATTAGCAATAACCCTATAAACCAATAATTCTTGCTGTAATTATCACATTTATTAATTTAACATTTGACTGGGAATGTCCGACTAGGTTCCACAGAGCCTGTTTTCAGCGGAGGCCCGGGGAGAAATGCTCCAGATGCATGTCTTTGGAATGATACATGATACAACTGTTTTGGTGCCTTATATCCTTAAATCATTTTAGAGCAACACGTCTGCATGCATTACAACCTCCATGCAGGGGAGTCACAGTGAGTTCTATTTTCCGACAGTGTACACTGTTTTCATTCTTTATTTAATGCAGGCTGACAACTGATAGGAACTGATGCCACACTAAATAAGAATGCTTTGTAAACACATTCTTAATCATACTGGTTTAAGTTCCAGTATCTCTTAATAACATTAAATTAAATAGCTGGTCATGTAACTTTTCCACAGTTATATACTGTACTACATAACAGAGTTACATCAGGTGGTAGTAGCTAGTGACAGACACAACAGACCATCCTTCATTTTGTGCTCAGTTACTTTAGCAGGAGTTACTAGTAAATACACTGATTTCTACAGTTAATTGATGCCTAATAGATTTACCTGGTAAGTTACTTAAACTTCCTGTAACTGACTGTATTTCTACTTTGCAATTTAAAAATGCACATGCATACAACAGAGAAGAGATAAATAACTTTTGATTCATATGATCTATGGTTGATGTACACAAGTCATCTGGCACAGGAAATATACACCTAGTGTTACTTTCTTATAGACTCACACCTGCTATTAACAAAGTTAATAAAATAGAAAAAGGAAAATAGAACATCAAATGACAAGAATGAAAAGAGGAAATAGGCTCAGTATATTTTATTGGATAAGCTAGATTTGGTTTATTCTATAATTTTTCATTACATTAATTAGCTTACTTTGCTTTTTAAAGATGCTATCCTTACGTTGCTAGTGGTGCTTACAGAAGCTGTCTCAGCAGAGTAAATATATAGCTTCAATTAGCCTGTTTACTGTAGTTATTTGCTTGTTAAAGGTTCAGCCTCTTACTTATTATAACAACTACACAAGTGCAAGGGGAAACAACAAATAATGGCTATATAAAAGGAAATTTTCCTTTCTCAGCATTATAGATACAGCTCATCTTCCAATTAACTAAAGTGTTCATTTACTGAAGGAGAATCTCCAGTCTGAACAATGGTATTGAATTTCTGTTAAGAGTGCAGACAAATTAAAATAAATCTTAATTGGATTAACTAGCAGTCTGATTCCTGTTCTGTCAATGCAGGGATTCTATTTCTTCCATAAA
>NC_056737.1:1474688327-1474718327 GCF_019279795.1 Protopterus annectens | reverse complement strand
ACAGAAGTACATATTTAAAATGCAAATACATTGACCATAAAAAAAAAAAACTTTAAGCGGTCACACATTTATAAAGTATAAAAAATGCAAAATATTTGACTAGACTTGGTACAATTACTAATGAAGTTACAATTACATGTTGAGAAAGAATAATAGCTAAAAAAGTACAGTATAAATGTAGATAAAAAAGGAAGATAAAAAAAAGTAAAATGGAGTAGCAGTTGAGTAATACATCTAGTAGTAAAACATGTCACTTTTTTGAGAATACAGTACTAAGTAAGTGTATGATGGAGAGGTAGACTGGTAGCTGTTAAGATGAGATTGTTGCAGAGATGAGAAGGTAAGGTTGAATCAAGTAAAAAGAGCAAGCTGGTCAGTCAGGTTTACAGGGGCACATCCAATGTGTTTTGAGGAAGAGCTTAAGTTTATTTTTAAACAGAGTAATAGAGGGAAGTGTGGAAAGTTCGGAGGGAAGTAGGTTCCAGGTTTTTCCAACAGTATTAGAGAAGAGAGAGTCTCCAGCTCTATTATTTGAGTGCAAACTTTAATCCTCATAATGTAAAATGACTGGTTTGGAGCATAATTGTCAGAGAACTAGAAAAATAGATGCCTAAAAGAAATGAAAACAGCATGTTTGCTAATGCATTGATCTGTCCATTCAAACTTGTTTGCTAATATATTTTTTCTGCCTGTGGGACTTGTTTATAGGTTCATAGGTAAGTACTAAACTTTAAAATTGTTTTTTTTTTCTGATTCTATATAAGTCTTGCATTTGCATGAGTCTTGTCTCAGTTATCCAGAGATGCTCATTGTTTGGCATAGATGCCTGAGAGTTTGAAACATTTTGCTAGCATCTGAAGCCATGTTTGGTGAAGAAAGGGCTGATTTCACCTATCTCAGCTGGGCATTTGTTGCTACAATCCTTATAGTGTGCTCACTTGATTGGCCTGTGGGCATACCTAGTTTAAAACTTGTTTTATTCTGCCTTTACATAAGGCTCATGTTTTCTTCATGCAGCAGTAGCTAGTGGTGCCCTGTATATATACAATCACTAGACATTGTATGGTCCCTATAAAAGTGACCTTTGAAATTTTCAAAAAACCTGCACTACTCAAGGAGCAACTAGTTTGTATGTTGAGCAGCATTGCCAAATTTAGTTAGCATTAGATTATATTATTACAGCATTCAGAACTACTGCTGCTGTGATGAAAGAAGATACTGCCAGCCGAGCTAGCTGGAATTTTGAAAAATAAATATACGTAATTGGTGAATACCTAAATGATTTGTGTAAGATGCTTGTGTTACAAATGTATTATAACTGTATGTCATGTATATATCAAAATGGTTCATACAGACGTGTGTTGAAAAGGTATTTTATAAAGTGTTTGTGTTTGAAATGCATCCACAGTGTACCCTGCTGGAAGAGAACAGAAATGTACATGCACTATTGCAACTGTCTAAATGTATATATTTTAGTAGTGGAAACTGGAATACTGGAGGTTAACATCAGTCCAGCAAATTTTAAGAAAATGGCTGAAATTAAATTACTTTACAGGCTGTGCAATAAAAGATGATATCTTTCAGTTTTCAAGGCAGCTAGAGACACAGAGTCTGTGATGAGAAGCTTTCTATATTGTCTCTGGAGTGAACTAATTACTACCCATGAAAGCATGAAGGAAAGCAATTGTTTTATGACTTCCAGCATCTTCCAAAGATCTGAGGTCTGTGTATTTTTACAGGTAAATGATAAATACTGCCAGCTTCCAGCAGTGGGGGTTTCACCTGGGAACTAGAGTCAGATGACAAGAAATTATGCCATTCTACAAGCTATCCCAGCAGTTATATTTGAGATATTAATTTGAGAAGGCTCTAAGTAAGACAGGGCATTCTGCATTCTGTCTTATACCTGACAACAACTAGAAGATCCATTCACTACATCTGTCATGCTCTAGTAGTAGGTTTTTAGATTATAGTAATTCTCTTAGATACTGTCAGAAATATAGTGAAGCTTAGTTTAGTTATATTGTTGCTACAGTTAACTTTGAGTATGTGTCTACCTGTTTGAGCCAATCTTCATTTTCCCCTGGAGAGCACTGTGCTTTGGCTGTAAGCACCCCCACCACCACCACCACACACATCTTCCACTTTCTCTTATTGCCTTCTGTTAGCAAATAGTATCCATAACTGATCAATACTGTGTGTTTGTTAATTTAAACTATGACCACAGTAGCCTACTGATACAAGGTTATCCTGTTTTTCCACCTGAGAAATTAAGAAAAGACTTACAGTTTCAGAGCAATCCTTGGTCAATTGTGATTGTTTCTTAACACATACTTGTCTTGCTTTGGCTCATTAGCAGCAGTACAAAGAACTGCCTGCTCACACCCTTGTTCTCCCCTCCCCTTCCCTGTTTATTACCTTAAGACAATCCCAGAGTTAATAAATATTACCTGTGGCAGGCACCATTTGTAAAACTACAATCCACTCTGTGACAGGCCCCATGAAGGCTCAGTGTCTCTCCAGTAAGTGTTTTACAACTGTAAATGCCTATTTATGTTGAATTGTATTAGACATTTTACAACTGTATATGTTTATGTTGAATTGTGTTAGACATCTAATATGTTTTATGCTTTATTATTGATGTTACTATGGCATGCTAGCATTTTTGTATGCACCAAGTTGTTTCTAGTATAATAGTTTGTATGGTCTATTTGCATAGCTGCACCTTGTTCACTAATGTTATTCATGTAATTGTGTTGTGCGTAGACAGCTCATACTAGTGTCTAAATTATTTCTATAAGTTTGTGCTGTTACTGGTGGATAGAATCACATTAGAGAACCACGACAGATTGCTGCTTGCTATATTTTTATTTGTGGCTGCATAACTGTCTGGGTTTTTGTTTTCTAATGTTCTTCCAATTGGCTCAGTATCTGCATATACTAAGTAGTGGTTCAGGACATTGTCCTGCATGTGGCAGCTATTTGCTCAGTGTGTTTTTTATAATCTTTATAATATATATTTACCATCTCAAAAGTGCTTACTCCTCTCTGTACTCTTCTTTTCTAGACCTAACACCACTCTTAAGTATTCAACTGCGGTACCACCTTTAACATTCTTATAAGAGAAGCGCAGTCCGGGTCTGAACTGTCTGCAAACAGCTACAGTTAACTTTGAGTATGTGTCTACCTGTTTGAGCCAATCTTCATTTTTTCCCTGGAGAGCACTGTGCTTTGGCTGTAAGCAGTACCCCACCACCACCACCACCACACACATCTTCCACTTTCTCTTATTCCCTTCTGTTAGCAAATAGTATCCATAACTGATCAATACTGTGTGTTTGTTAATTTAAACTATGACCACAGTAGCCTACTGATACAAGGTTATCCTGTTTTTCCACCTGAGAAATTAAGAAAAGTCTTACAGTTTCAGAGCAGTCCTTGGTCAATTGTGATTGTTTCTTAACACATACTTGTCTTGCTTTGTGATTGTTTCCAGCCCCTCATACAAGACCCTAACAGGGTCTCTACCCGCTTCACTCCCCACCCTGCCCCCTATTTCCTCCCACCCCCAGTGGTCCCACATTTATTGCACTCAAACCCCTCCCATCTTTCCAATAGCCAACCACAGCGCTAACCCAACACCACCTCCTCCATATTCCCTCTACTTTCACACCTCCTCAACTGACATGTACAAGCATACCTTTCCTTTGCTCACTGCATGCACTCTCCTTGCATATCTTACATCCTACCAAAGCTCCATCATTCCACCACTTAACCACTACCGCTGTACTACTACTCACACCACCACCCATGTCTCTCCCATACTCAGCTCCCCTCCCGCCAGCTCAAGAACCATCCCTATGCACCCCCCACATATTCTACCAACTATATTACTCAAATGTAAAGCATCCCTACAACTTAACATAGTAACCCTCCCACCATACCTATTACCCACAGAGCACAATCATAAAGTTTCCATTATAAACAAACACATTCAAAAACTGAGAAAACTAATAATCTCATGCATATCAAAACTAGCCCTAAGTGGAGACATCCACCCCAACCCTGGCCCTACCATCTTCAACCCCAATCCTCATAATCAGACTAGAAACCACAACGTCTCCCATATTACAGCCAATAGAAAGCCAAGTGACTTATTTCTACTAAGCCTAAATATTAGAAGTATATCCAACAAAGTCCATGAACTCCATGCCACCATTGACTTATACTCCCCAGATATTGTCATCCTCACAGAAACCTGGCTAAAACCTCACATTACCAGTGAGCAAATACTCCCTACAGGTTACGGCATACTAAGAGTAGACCGGCTAAACAACAAATGAGGTGGTGTAGCTATAATATTTAAACAGCATCTAAACATCCAGATCTTTTTAAAATCATCAGCTCAACAAATAGGCAATGAAGAAATAATATATACCAACCTCAAAATTAACCAAAACAAAACCATCAACATAATTGGATGCTACTTCCCACCTGGCCAAAACATCCCTCCACTAGAAAACCTCCTCAGCTGGTCTTCCCACCATCTCCCCCAAGAAACTATCATCTTAGGTGATTTCAATATTGACTGGCAATCCTGTTCTGGCAACAATCCAACCCATCATGTACACCTTCATGGCTTCACCCAACTAGTCCAGTCAGCAACAAGGATAAATAAAAACTCCAGCAAGCACACTACCCTGGATTGGATACTAGTCAGTAAGAACCCCCAGTCATATATAACAGGCTGCTTATCAGATAGCCTCAGTGATCACTCCCCAACATTTCTACTCAAAAAATACCTGTACCAAGCTAAACCTGTCATCTATCGTCAAATACGTAAAAAAATAAACTTTAACCCACTCACATTCATCTCATCCCTCAAAGAATGTAACTGGCATGCTCTAAAGTACCTCAGTCTAGATGACGCAGTTGAATTTTTTAATACTACCTTCCTGAACATCCTTAATTACCATGCCCCCATAAGATTTTCCAGAACCAAAGCACAACCCTGTCCATGGCTACAGAAAATCACTAAGTCAGAAATGAAAAACAAGGATAAAGCCTGGGAGCACTGGTGCAAAACCAAAACCCCCGCAGCTAGACAAACATTCCTAGAACTATGCAATAGAGTCAAAAAGCTAATAAAACAGGACAAATTCCAATACTACCAGTCTGCCCTAGACTCCTCACAACACAGCCCCAAACAATTCTGGTCCTCCATAAACTCCATCCTCCACCCAGGTAAAGTCAGTACCCCTCCTCCTAACATCCCTCACTCCTCAGAAAATATTGCTACCTCATTCAACACACACTTCACCCAAACCATACTATCACTAGCTAAACAACACAACCCCCCTCCCCTCCAAAACACCTTCAACTAGTAATCTCCCCACTGCCTTCTCTTTTTCTCCTGTACCTATCTCCAACATAAAAAAATCTCTTAACTAAACTTAAACCCACCAAATTAGCAGCAGACAACCTCCCAAGTTAATACCTACAAATCGCAGCTGATGCTCTGGCCTACACAGTATCCATCTTGATTAACCGATCTCTGTCAGAAAGTTACGTTACCACATTGTGGAAAGTCTCACATATAATTCCCCTTAACAAAGGCGGACCCTCTGCAGAACTAACCAATTACCGCCCCATAGCTATTATTTCTCCACTCCAAAATACTAGAGAGATGCATACACTCTCAGGTCTCAGACTACCTCCTTACTAACAACCTCCTTTCCAGTACTCAGCATGGTTTCCGACCAAACCATAGCACCACCACTGCCTTACTCTCCTTTACTAACACTATCCTTCAGCATAAAAGCAATGGCTATCTCTCCTCTGCTACTTTCCTAGACCTATCTAAAGCATTTGACATGGTCCCACACAAACAACTTATCTCTGTCCTCAATAACCTATCCTTCTCACAATCAGTCACCAACTGGTTTCAGAGTTACCTGTCTGACCGCCAACAATCCGTTGTATGGCAGAATGACATATGTCCCCAACTACCTGTTTCCATAGGGGTTCCCCAAGGATCCAACCTTGGACCCCTACTTTTCTTTGTTTACACCAATAATCTAGCCTCTGCCACCAAACGTGGCACACTCATCCAATACACAGATGACTCAACCATCATCTGCTTAGCCCAGTCCCTACCCAAACTGCAAAAAGTCACACAGGAAGCCTTTTCCTCTGTTGAAACATGGTTATCCGATGCCCAATTAATACTCAACCCAAACAAAACTAAACTACTCATCTTCCAACCCACCAAACATACTCAAAACAACTCTCACTTTAACATCACAGCAAAAGACAACACCACTATATACCCAACTGAACACACCAGATTGCTAGGAGTGGAAATAGACAATAAACTAAAATTTGACATTCACATATCCATGACCATAAAAAAAGTCCACAAAAACTAGGAGCATTATACAGAAATAAACAATTTCTCACCAAAGCAGCAAAGATTTCAATAGCAAATTCCCACCTTATCTCCACCCTACTTTATGCCTCTCCAGTATATACCAACCTAAGGCAATGTGATCTAAACAAGCTAGAGACCTGCTACAACAAAATCGCCAAATTCGCTACAGGGGCATCCTACCGTAGTCACCACTGTCTCTCACTTGCTGAACTGGGCTGGCTTGAACTCCCTCACCTCCTTCAGTGGTATCAACTCTCACTCGCCCACAAACTAGTAAACCATCCACTAAATGTCCCATCCCTCCAGAATCTACTCCAACCCTATCTCACCACCAGACCACTAAGATCCAGCAACAAAAATCACTTGCAGATCACTAAAGCCAATAACTCTGCTGGTGAAGCACTATTCTCTTGCGCCATAGCCAAATTATGGAACTCACTCCCACCCACAATTACCTCCGTACCATCATGCACCAACTTCAAAACTTTATTAAAAGTGCACCTAAAAACATGCTGGCTATGCCCTTGCAACTCCCACTCTAATATCATCCACCCCATCCAACTACTACCTTTCTTTCACCTCCACTAACTACCTTGATGATAGCAAGCTCAGATGCTCATAAGCCTAGTACTTGGTATACAACAGGAACTTCTCATTGTTACATTTGTTAATGCCTGTTATGTACTTCACAGATAAAGATTCTAGTTGTCTACTGATGTACTATGTTCTTCATCTGTAAATATGTTGTAAGTAATTTCTATGTTAAATTGTTAATCGCTATGTAATCCAATGTAAATACTGTCTGTTTATTTTACTGTGGAGCTTTTCTCCCCGGGCCTCCGCTGAAAATGGACCCACGTCCAGTCGGACACTCCCGGTCAACAAATTCAAATAAATAAATAAATAAATAAATAAAATATTGCTTTATTTATTTGAGACTGTCCTGCAATGTTGTTTTAAATATTTCCTGTGGTTTTGAACTCTGATGTTGCTGTGAGTATATATTTAGTATTGTCTTTTTTTATTATTTATTATTAAATATATTTAAACCTTTCATTATGGCTGATCTGTGTAAAGATCTTTAAGTTTTGAGAGTACTTGCATATTTTTTAGTGACACTGTGTGGGCCACTCCTAATAGCCTTGCTCTTGGTCAAACTACCATTTGCATTAATATTAATATTGCATAGTAAGATTGGACACCCTTTGTTAAGGGCCTTACAGTAGCTGATAAGGAGTGACTGGTGGCATTGATAACTATAGTCTGGCAGAAGGGGGCATAGCTAGTAAATCTGTGGCAGCCTTTTCTAGGTGTGTGTGTGTGTGTGTGTGTGTGTCTGTGTGTGTGTGTGTGTGTGTGTGTGTGTGTGTGTGTGTGTGTGTGTGTGTGTGTGTGTGTGTGTGTGTGTGTGTGTGTGTGTGTAAATCAAACCTCAAAAAGTGTATGTGTCAGCTTCTTGGGCAGGGACACAAAGCTCTAGCTGGACAGAGAGGGTGTTGGAGGACTTGGCTTGAAACCCTGGTTAAAGACTCAACTTTATAGCTGAGCCAGTGGGGAGTCTTAATGGGGATTTGGAGAAAGAAGGAGAAACCAGCCCTGGATTGACTGTGGTCTCTGTGTGCTCTAAAGGGAAATTGAACTTGGTGCAGAGAGCTGCATCTGAAAATACTGGGTGTGTACCTGTCATCCTCCCAATGTATGTTCCCCACTAGTACCAGACTGAGGCTCCTTGATTACTGTTGCCAGTGATGGGACATCACAAGCCCTTTCCCTTTAGTCAGTCTCCTACCAACCATTAATGGCTGATCTATGCCTAATCTACAAGGCACTCACAAATTCAGCCCTGATAGAACTGTTACACATTTGCAAGACAAGCTGCACAAAGGTCACCCAGTTTAGGAATCTAAAGCTGGTCTGTGACATGAATAAATCATGCTGTATGCTGGAGAGACAGATATGTGTCTCAGAGATTACCCCTTCAATGGAACAGGCTTTTTGTTCACGTAAAGCAGAACCCTTCCCTGATCCTATTCAAACGCAGTTTGGAGCAAGGGATGGGGAAACATAAATCCACTCCTGGGGTGTTACCCATTTTCCTTATGGACAGTGGCAGTTTGTAAAATTCTCAAAGCCATAGACACAAGCCTAATTAATCTTCTAGCCCTTAGGGATCAAAAATCGGGTAAAATTCAACTAATAATGGCTAGGCTTATAAGGGCTCTAAAGTTGTTTGCCAAGTAATTTCCTGTGAACCTCTGAATTAGGCAAGTGTCCTTGAGGGCTATTTTACACCTAGACAATATCTCTTTTTGGGCATAAAATAAACTATCCTATTTGGTTATAGATTGGCCTTACCCATCCCTTGCTCAATGATTATATATTACCCTTAATGAGAATAAATGGCATCAAATCATATTTAATTAGAGGGGGACCCATGCATGAGATAAATTATTTAGGAGCCATCTGTGTCCATTATTAGTACAGGGGGCAGTGTTGGGGTAACTTTTCAGTTCCCCATCCATAGATCTAAGTTGCACTTGAATATGACAGATATGAACTTTGTTTTATGTGAATAGGGAGTCTATTCCATAGCAGTGGTATTCTCTTTGAGATATAGCTGCCCCTGCAAACTGTTCTGTTATGTGGCAAAAGTGGTTTAGATCCTGGACTGAGTATTTCCCATGCCATTTGACTTGCTGATGTGTAATAAATCCATCAGTAATGGGTTGGAGGATGTCTTGTATGCCAGACACAGGTCTCGTCTTTGCAGTCTGTAGGATACTATGTATAGTGAAAGACTCTGAGTTTCTCAATGTAGGACATGTTGTTTAGGTCTTGAATCACTTTCAGTAAGGTAGCTGTTTGGGTATTCCAGTTGTCACATGTGTCTGGACAGATACATGTGAAAGGCAATATTATATGCAATGACTGGACTAATGAGGGCTGAGTAAAGGGTGACAATAACATCCCTTGATCTGGA
Source organism: Protopterus annectens (assembly GCF_019279795.1). Lineage (NCBI taxonomy): Eukaryota > Metazoa > Chordata > Ceratodontiformes > Protopteridae > Protopterus > Protopterus annectens. The sequence goes on along the minus strand of NC_056737.1, from coordinate 1,474,708,917 downwards.
TACAATCCCTTTGTTTATAAGCTGTGCAATATAGAAGGACTTTCTTATAACAACAGACATATCTTAACAAAAGATGGGTCACTGTCTGCATAAATTCAGAAATCCTAAACAACTAGGTAAACTCTTTGGGGCATATTGTTAATGTGGTAGTTGCTTGGGAAAGAAGACTTCCCAAAGGATGCAATAATGCAATTTTTTAGCATTTAGTTTCAGTCCATGATTTTGGCACCAGTTATTTATATGGGACATCCCTTTCTGTAGGATAGCTAAGTCATTTGGGGATTTAGTGCCTGCTCCTAACATATAGTCAGCTATAAACTGTCATCCAGAGTCCTTTGGTATTGGCTTTTACTTCAAAAAAGTAGATGCCAAGCAGGAGAGGTCTCAGCAGAGAGCCCTGGAGGACTCCACTCGTGACTGATCTCTATGTGGAGATAACTTCCAGTGTTTTGATCATCATCTTCTTCCTCACAGTGAGCCAGATGGCAATCTATTGGGTGACATAGGGGTTTATTCCCAGTTTATTTAACTTTTTTGCTATGCCTAAGTGGGGAACTGTCAAAAGTTTTGGCTAGTTTGAGGTATGCATTTTGTACTATTTTGCCTTAATCCATTATTTTGGTGACCTTTTCAAAAAAAAAATCCATCAGACTGAGTAAGGATGACCTGCCCTTGATGGCTTGAAACTCAGACAGGTCCAGTGTTTAGAGGTTCTGTACATCCTGGTTAATTAATTCCATGATAAGTCTTTCCATGGCTTTGCATATGAGGCTGGCCAATCTTATGGGTCTGTAATTGCTTGAATCTAAGGAAGGTTCTCACTTATGAGAGGAATGAATGTAGCTGTTCTCCAGTCACTTGGTAAATAAAAAAAAACTGTATGGAGCCTGAAACTGAACAGTGTTGTTAGGGGTGTAGCTAAATTGTTCTTCATGCTATTTGAGATGCATACAGGGTTATTGTCAGGAGCAGTATTCTTAGCTTTTGATAGGACTTGCTTTTGTGTGATAGCTGGAAACAAGCCAGTTTCAGGTATATATTGAGGGACATACAGAGGGGAATGAGGGATAAAGTTAGAGCTAAACTTATTGGCCAGTAGGGTTGCTGTATCTTCAGCTTCAGTGTAGGTAACATCATTCACAATCAGCTCAGTGCATTTCTGTGTTGTGGTTTTAAGATTATGAACATAACTAAAAATGCCTTGATATTGTCTTTCACTTGGGTAGCTATTTTAACTTCAAACTTCAATCTGTTGTTTTTCATTAAGCTCCTGAGTTGTTTGTTTTATTTACAAGTACTATAACATTCTAGGAATTATTCTTTCTACTTTTGTTAAAAAATATTTTCCTTTTATTATAAAGTTTGTTGATATTATGGTTCCATCATATGGGGTTGTTTTTGGGGTTTGCTCTGTACTTGTTCCTTCAGGGTACAGTTGCATATATGCAACTGTTCACATGCTAGCAGAATGTCGTGGTGTAAATTTCTGCATATTCAGTGGAGTTAACTGGGTTTGGTGGGGGATAAAGCTTGACAATGTATTAACTAGGACTCTGAGTATTTACTTTGTCTTAAAGAAATTTCTAAAGATGCCTTGGGTGGAAGTGATCTTTGGTTTTATTTTTATTTTGAAGGATCAGACCTAGCAAGTGATGAAGATATGCTAGGGATGGTGCAAGATGCTACCATATTAGTACAGACAAAATCCAAGATATTATTCTTCATAGTGAGTACTCTGACTAAATGTTTCAGGGCATTCATATTGGCAAAGTCCTGGAAGCTCTGTGCCTGTGCAATGGTGGTGGTGTAGGTTACCCAGTCTATAGTCGGATAGTTTAGATCACCAAGGAAACTAGTATCAGATTTAATATTAAGTGATTCTAGTTCCTGTTGATAAGCATTGTGGCTTTCTTGTGTCATAAAAGGAGCTCTGTAGCTAGCCAATATATGGCATGGGACCTTTCTGATGATTATTTGCACATGAATAAGTTTTACTGCATCAAGCTGCTTTACCAGCCTTGATATGAGTCTAAGCTTGTGGAAGGTATTAAAGCACTGCACAACCAGAGTACTCTCCACTATTTTAAACCATGCCTTAAACACTACACAGATGTCAATGTCCTCCAGGGTGAGAAGGCTTGTGGGTGGAGTTTCTTGTTTACACTCCTAATATTGATTAGTAACACCTTCATATTTTCCTTCGCTTGTTTCATTATGTTGGTAGGTTTGTCAGGTCAGCATTGCCTAAAAAAGGCAATATAAGGGGTGGACAATGTCTTTGCCAATAATCAAAATGCTAGGTGGGAAATCTGCAGGTCATACCTGGTGAAACAACGTGGTCTGTTGATCATATCCTCCCAGGCTGACAAACATTGGACCCTCTTTGAATGACACTAACAACTAAGCCAATTATTGAAGTCAATTATTTTTTGCTCATATTGCGGCATCATCTGTAGAGAAGGTAGAATGCTGCTCAATGCTAGGCTTATGCCTGCCTTGGACACATTGTCTACGAGCTCCATCATGTCTCTCATCATGTAGTCCAGTGAGGTACAACTCAAGTTATTGACACCAGCATGAACTCTGACAGAGCCAAACTGGAACTTGTTCAAAGACTTCATTACATGCATGATCTGATGGATCCTAGAACTAGACATGCAACTAACCATCATTCTTTCCTTGCTCAACAGGCTAAGAGGCACATCTGTATGTCTTACAATGGAGTCACCTTTGTCAAGAATGTTTGATAGGTAGATGTCTATCTTATGTGCTCAACATTTGTGACTTTGGGACTCCCTGTGTTATGTGATATAATACCCTTAATTTGCTGACTGTGTTATTTAAATGTGCTGTGTTTTGAAGGCCTTTGACATTTAGGCAAATGTATCATTAGAACATCAGCATATTATGGATATGTATTGTGATGGCCTTGCAAAGGTGTGATATATGGTGTACTGCTGATGAATATGGTATCTTGAGTTTACTGTGTGTGAGATATTTGCCTCCAAGTGTATTATGTATGTACATCTGTCACACACTGTGTTATGCTGTTTGAGTAATAGATGATCATCAGACAACAAGAAACAAGTCTTACACTGTCTCAGGACATCTATCTCAATCAGGCAGGCTAGAGAAGTTTTGGGGAAGTGCTTATCTATGATCCCAAAGGAATGACTCTGGGGAAAGGGTTAACTATACCTGCTCAGAGTTCAGTTTTAGAAAAATGTTTAGGTGTACTTGCTACTAAACATTTAAAGTTCAATAAAGAACAACTATCCAGGAAACTTTCTTTTGTCACCAGGAAGAACCAGTAAACTTATTATGGTAAAAAAAACTCAGTAATTTGATACTAAAATTTGATAATGTAACATAATACTAAACAATATCCATAATAATTCAAACAATGAAACCAGGTTCTTAAATGAAAAAATACAAAGTCTACTTATTTATTTGTTTACAGGGAATAGACTGACCAAATTAAAAACTCATTTTTAGCAGAGGCCTGGGGTGAAAAATGTGACAGTTTTACAACCGAAACAACAAAAATCAACTAAAAATGGACATTCTTGGATAAATATACAAAATAACTACAAAACACATACATACACAAATACAAAACACGTGTAATGAAGGTAGCAACTAAATGCAACACCAGCTAAAGGTAAAGAATGTAAGTGCTATAATGGTTAAAGGATTTAAGGGTAGAGAAGGAGAAATTAGGATGGATAGGGGCAAGAGATAGGATGAATGGAGATGAAATTCAGGTACAACAGCATGTACAAGTGGAAGTCGGGTATGCTTTTAGATTTTACACAAATGTTTTGTATTGACTGTCATATATAAGGTCTACAGAAATGGAATTCCAGAGCATTGCTTCATGAACAAAAAACATGCCATGTCCTCACCAGAGAACTCACTTTATTGAAACTTTGTTTGACAGGTTTTTCTTAAAACTACTTCAGAAATAACAAAATTTTAAGAGACCCTTCATTTAAATATGCAGTAATCATGTGATGAAAGTCATGTGCTAAAAAGTCATGTGATAAAAAATCATGTGGTAAAAAAGTCATATGACATCAATAAAAACAAAGATTCCAGGGAAGGGAATAGAAGTAACTCTGTTGACAGCAATGAGCTCCCTAAACTCAATCAATGGTGTCAGACTGAAGTAAGTTTTGTCAGTAACAGCAGCCACAACATCAATGACCCATGTTCATTATCTTCTATGATTTTTAAATTTGAAAAACTATTACTTAAGTACAGGTTTCTCAAGCTTGACAATTGACTTTTTTCAGGAATGCCTGTAGTGGCAACTACAAAAAGCTTGAGAGTGTACAAATTCCTTAATGGGATTAAGTAAGACTGTGTACCATATAAGGACATGACTCAACTATTTGGTCAGTTCAGGTTTTATTTGATGGTCTCCTCAATAAAGACAATGAGCAGCAGATCAACAAGTTAAAGGGTGAGATGCATGACTTGAACAAATGTGTTGTTTCAAATTTATTGCTTGATCAAAACAAAGAGATGTATTCCACAACATTTATTATATTTGACAAACAAGTGAAAGGTATAAAATCTAGAAAAGAAAAAAAAAACTAGAGAGGGATTGCAAAGAATATGAACAGAGTTTCATGAATCCGCTACCAGGAAATCTTGAACATCATGACTTTTTCACTGATTCCTCAGACAATTATGCAACTATGGAATCTAATATTGACATAAATGCCTCTCCCTCACCATTGAGGCATTCTAACAAGATAGATGAACAAAACAACTAAACATATGATTCCCAGTTTTATCCCCACAACAGCAAAACACATGGAGATGCCCAACAACATTAACCAGGAGAGGTTGGGGAAGGGACAGAACCACAGTTGAAATTTATTTCCACAGTGGATTTTTTAATAGAAGTGGATGTCCTGGTGGAACTTGGGGATGCCTTGCCTTACCCAGCAGGTGTGTCAAATACTTTGATAGAAATAACTAAAAGGTTTATAACTACACTCCTTTAACCAGCACAGACCTCTGCCATGTTCTCTTTGAAAATGGTTTACTTGTATTCTCTCTCGAACATTTAGCCTTGCAGGGATACTGGTTGATCTCAAATTATACACACATAAACTCAACCTAGCTTTGTACGTTAAAAACAGTGAAGATGAATGACAGAATAAAGGTCTCCTTAAGAAAAAAGTACACTCAACCCCTCCCTTAAACCCTGTAGTCCAGTTATTTGAAAACAATGTGAGACTGATATCACAAATTATTTTAATTTTGAATATTGCTTTTTAATTGAAGTCTTAAAGAGTGTACACTACCATCCTATAAGTCCATAAGAATCATGAAACCTTTTACAGGGGTGTGGTGGTGATAATGAAGACCATGGACTTTGTGGGGAAAAGACTACATATGTTGAATGACTAAAACACCAATTCTGTTGTGTCCCTGTATGAAATCAGTGCATGTTATAAAAAGATTGATTTGTGTCTTGAGGATCTGTTATTGACTGATATTATTGATATTTTTCTCTATAACTTCTTAATCTGTGCTCATCAATAATAGAACACCAAATACATAGGGAATACATAAGATCCGCAAGAGCTTAAATAATCCCTACTAAGACCTATTGCTGTGACAAGGGGTTCAAAAACAGAACTACCTGCTAAGTTTATTGACTTAAAAACACACTAAAAGATTTAATCAAATTTTGAAATATCTCTGGTATTTTTTATATGAAGTCAAAAAAGTGTGCTTCTTTGTGGATACCACTTTAGTGACCACTGATATCAAATACCCCTTTCTGTCATACCACATGACCTAGGTTTAAGGTCAATCAGGGGAGTTCTAATGGGGAATGTTTCCCTTTCAGCCAGGGATAATAACTTGTTAGAAGAAACAATGCACACCAAGTTATGCAACAATTTTGTTACCATTGAAGGCAAATTTTACCATCAGGTTAGCGCGGTAGCTATGGGGGCAGCATGTGCCCCTGTATATACAAACTTAGCCTTGTGGTACTGAAAACCAAGTGTGTATTTTATAGTTCCTGCAGGATCCACTGCAAAGCTTACTTCAGGTGCCTAGATGACATCTTTGTTTTCTGGAGAGGTACTAATGAGGTGCTAGATCAGTTTTAGCAGTCTCTAGAAGATAGTACTTCCTTCCTGCATTTCACTTACAGCTTTGCTTATGATGGTATCTTTTACATGGATGTGGGGCTATAGAAGATTTTTTCTCTATGATTCAATTCCTTCAATATCTACTGCAAAGAGACTTTTCGTATTTGTATTTGTACTATCATAGTTGCCACCACCTCAAACAATCAAAAACAACCTAGTAAAAGCACATAATGTTTCATTTCTCCAGATTAATGCCTGACAGTGACAATTTTTGCATTGAGTTGATCAATTTTAGTGGTATGCTTAGGCAGAGGAGTAACCCTAATGGTCTCCTTCCTGACACCAATACATGCAAGCAGGAAGAGAAGGCACGGAGATCTGTCCCTATTCTCAAAATTAGAGATGAATTCATGGGTACGAATCCCTCACAATCTACAAATATTTTAGGGATGTATGGCCTAAACTTACAGCTACAATGTGTGTGACATAAAAAAAAATAATAATATTGACTGGAAAACTTTTTATCCTTTTGAGAACAATATTGAGACATTAGGTACTGCCCGTGTATGTATTTACATGGGAGAGGCCAACATCAAAAATATACTGGAATTCAAGATTGATATCAGCTTAAAAGCTGGCATAGAGGTATGTGGGACCAGGAAATGTGGTCACTGCAAGTTAAGTAGTTTTATTGCATTTATATCACATTATCGAAAGATGAAAAAGGCGAACACTATTTCATTGAACCTAAAATATCTAAACCACATAATATCGAACATTCAGAACAGTACATTTTTCTCCTTGGGAAAAAATGTGCTATTCCGAAACACATACACACAACACAAGCACACCTAAAAAACATCAATATACACACATACACTTATAATCCTACAACTAACTCTACACTAAACTATACAGGCACTAATATATATCCACTTACCTTAACCCAAACCCTAACTCTAAGGTCCGTCACTATCGCACACTCACCTAACCCACGCCCTAACCCTAACTCACTTAACCTACCCCTAACCCTAATTCACCTAACCCGCGCCCTAACCCTAACTCACTTAACCAGCCCCTAACCCTAACTCACCTAACCCGCACCCTAATCCTAACAACCACACAATCGCACACTTACCTGAACCCGACCCATACATTTCCAACACAGCGCTGAAAATAGCGAAGCCACAGAACCGGCCAACCAAATTCTTTCCCTAGGAAAGAATTTGGTATTCTGCAGCTTCGCTATTCTTAGCGTTCACTCAAAACGGGTCGATATTAGAACATTCGAAGTTTTAAAACTTCAATGTTCTGATATAGACCCGTTTTATTAATGCCAATGGGTGTAGTAAAATATTGAACCATAATGGGTTAACATTTGGGCACATTAGAGCAAATTATGAGACTAGAGCAGTTGTATAGTTATTTAATTGTTTATCTTGTGATGCAGTCTGCATTGCAAAACCGAACGCAGCACAAGGAAAAGAATATATGAGCATGTTTACATCATTAGAATGGGTTCAACTAATAATGTACCAAGTAAACATGCTGATTTCTGCAAGATGTTTTCCATGTTCACTTTCATGGTGCTTGAAAAAATTAACATGAATTCATGAAGAGGAATCGAGGGAAGTTGGGAAGCTTTTTGTAATAGGTGAACTTTACTGATGGATTAATGCCAACCTCCCCCAGGTCTAAATAAATCTGTCAGTATAGCTAGCATTCCTAATATGAAGGCAGCAATAAATTAAATGATTCTTTTGATATTGCAATATTTACTTTTGTTTAAAGACTTGCAAAAATATATAACTTTGTGTTTACAGTGTGTTTACAGATGTTGTACGACTTTCTTATTGTATGATGTTTTTATCACATGATGCTTTTTATTAAATTACTTTTTAGCACATGAACTTCATTATGCTATTACTGCATATTTAAAATTGAGTGCCTCTTGGAACTTTATTATTTCTGATTAAATCTTGTTTTTAAGATGAAAGTGCTCAAACAAAGTGTCAGTAAAATGAATTCATTGGTGAGGACACCGTGTGTTTTTTCTGCTTTGGATTTCTGTTTTGTTTCTGCTAGGCTATAGAGCTACTCCTGTTTTTTTTTTTTTTCTTGGTTACTAGACAGAGTCACCAAAATGTTTGTTAGATTTGACAATTTCACAAGGTTTTTGGTCTGAGATCTTGTGAGGCATTTATTTTGGGAATGAATTGGACATGTGTGGGCATTTGTTGTGCTCATATAGAATTTCTGTGCAATTTTTAACTGGTTAAATGTTGAAAGGTGTTTTACCATGAGATGATTAATGTTATGAAGTGCTTTCAATGGAGAGTTTTGTTGGGGGTCATTAGCATCATATTTTGTAACTTTATTGTATGTTTGCTCTAACTCATATAGGTAATATTACAGATATTACTGAGGATGGAGGAGGCATAAATCAACGTAGGATGTAACAGAATTCAGACTGTTTCTGTTAGGTAGAGCTTTGATTTCTATAACATATTCAGCATTTTATGAGTTTTTAAAGTGACATATTCGGTATTTTTCTTGAAGGAAAATTTACAAGGTACGAGTATATACATAAAACTTTGTTGTGAGAGACTTGCACAATTGTTGTTTTATTTTGTGAATAAATAGATTTCACCAGAACCAGATTCAAGTATTAGCCAGTGCTCTAGGCTTCGAAAGCTGAGCTCTGTGGAATGCTGCAACTGACTGAGATTTAGCAATACACATAACAGTTGAGGTCATCAGCCTACAGTACTAATGTGGCATCAGGAATCGTGGCATACATGTCATTTACAAATATATTGAACAGAATTTGTCTAATGTTGGAACCTTGTGGAACACCTGTATTAATCAGTAGAAAGGTTAAAACTACTTGGGACCATTTATTAATGCCAATGTCCCGCACAGTAATTTGACCCCCTCCATATTGTTAAAATTAGCTAGTTTGCCCCCAGTATCTTCTTTCTACATCTAAAATAATACCCTGAACACAGTAATTTCACTGTGCTCTCCCTCACATAGCCCTGAAAATTATACCCTGCAGCTATAAAATTAACCTGCAAGTGTATAAAATACAGCTTAAACATAGTCTATAAACTGGTGCAAAAAAAAACAAATTAAAAATAAAGCCAAACATACAACCAAGCCTCTTACTGTTGTTGTCTGTGTTTAAAAACAGAACATAGATTAGAATTTAAAGCAAGTACAAAAAGCAAGAAAAAAGCCCCTTACTCTAATCACAGACTTTGAGGATTCCTCTGGTGTGGTTAGCCCCTTACATGTAGCCCTCCCCCTCCCTTGCTAACAACCCAAGGTTACTTAACCACCTCAATTAACCTCCATTTTTCAAACTCCCCAGTGCTCCCGACCCAGATGGCTGTCCTGCGGTAAACTTGGCATGTAAATTTGTGTTACTGACGTTTTGATTAAATACAACTGTAGATTTAATAATAAGAGAAATGTTATGCTGACTCTGAATGTTTAAAAGTGCATTAATACATGAGGCTGATGAATGGTTTGGGTAACTGATTTTGTGCTTTCTTGCTGCTGCTAAACTGAAGTGATTGTTGATGGATCAGTGTAACCTTGTTGAATGAAATGGGCAACTGATTTTGTGCTTCCTTGTTGCTGCTAAATTGAATTGAGTGTGGATAAGTGTAACTTTATTGCAGTATTTAGTCTACTTCATAAATCCTAGACTGTACAAACAGCCTACTTTTCAATGGTAGTAGCATTTGGGCTTTATTTCCGGGCTAAAGTGGATCAGTGTAACTTTGTTGCAATATTTAGCCTACCTCTTAAATCCTAGACTCTGTACAAACAGCCTACTTTAATGGTAGTAGCATTTGGGCTTTATTTTCAGGCTAAAGTGGATCAGTGTAACTTTGTTGCAATGTTTAGTCTACCTCTTAAATCCTAGACTCTGTACAAACAGCCTACTTTAATGGTAGTAGCATTTGGGCTTTATTTTCAGGCTAAAGTGGATCAGTGTAACTTTGTTGCAATATTTAGTCTACTTATTAAATCCTAGACTCTGTACAAACAGCCTACTTTAATGGAAGTAGCATTTGGGCTTTATTTTCAGGCTAAAGATACAAGATGCTTTACGCAGAATAGTGTGACCCTGATTAGCTTTTCATCTTATACATGCTATATCCTGCTTACTTGTTCTATTTAGCTACCAAATACTTGAAACTGTTTCTTAGGGCAGTGCAGTGTACTATTAATGTAAGGATTATGCTTTTTCTCTCAGTCGCTGTGTTATATATGGCATGAAACACTGTTCAATCAATTATTTTTGCTACAGTTTTATTTCTGCTGATGAACTAACACTAAATATCTATTATTAGGAATTGTGTCTTCTCATGGCTCCCACGCTGAAAGGCTAGCACAATTAGAAGGTCTGCATCCAGTTGGGAATTTTTTTAAAAAAGAAAAATAAAATGAACGGCCACACTGGTCTACCCTCAATAACAAACTTAACTAAGGTTGCTACTTTTTCTAAACTCTTTCTGCTTAAACTGTTTAATTCAGTCATACTGGGTCAACAGCACCAATCTTCCCAGCCCTTAAATAAGGCTCTAAATGCTAAAAGGTTCCACCAGATTGTACTGTTAAAGTTGCTGTCTATGTTTAAAAACAGAACATAGATTAGAATTTAAAGGAAGTACTGTATACTGCTGACCTGGGACTAAAGGCACCTTTTAGGCTGTCCCTCACAGTAATCTGGCTCCCTCCATATTGTTAAAATTAGCTAGTTTGCCCCCAGTATCTTCTTTCTTACACTTAAAATAATACCCTGAACACAGTAATTTCACTGTGCTGTCCCTCACATAGCCCTGAAAATTATAGCCTGCAGCTATAAAATTAACCTGAAAGTGTATAAAATAGAGCTTAAACATAGTCTATAAATTGGTGCAAAAACAAATTAAAAATACAGCCAAACATACAACCATACATACCAAAAGCCTAAGGAAATACGTGAGTCAATGTCAACTAGAACTGCCCAGCTTAATTCAATTCAATCAGCTCTTAATAGCACACAAAATTCTGTACCACCCTGAGGATACCCCCTCACTTATAAATATTATTAAGCCATATAGCAACCAGAGATCCCTACAGTCAGCCAACAAACTACTGGTCCAAACTCACAAAGGTAATAACTCTACTGGTGAATCCCTGTTTGCCAACTTTGTTGGCAAAATCTGGAGTTTGTTACCAAACCATATAACCCTACAATCCTCCAAAAGTCTCTTCAAAAAAAAAAAAAAAAACTCAAACAGTATCTCAAAGTGAACTGGCTATGCCCATGTACCAACCATGATTAAGTTATAAACAGAAAGCATAATCTGTAAATATCATAACATGCAACTACGTCACCAAGCTCTATATCCAATCTGATGTCTCTTGCTTTTAATTGTGTTTGTCCATGAGAATTGCGAGTCCCTACTAGGGAACACTACTAAACCATTGTACATAATAACTTTGTTTTATATTTTCTAATGTTTTCTAACTTCTTGTACAATCTATATAAGTTTGTCTATATGGAGCTTTTTTGCCCCGGGCCCCCACTGAAAATGGACATGTATCCATTTGGACTATCCTGGTAAACAAATGTAACATAAATAAAAATAAATTATACTGCTTGTTGATTTGAAAGATAACTTTTGAATTATTCTAATGTGCTGTCTGCCAGAGCCATACTAACCTAACTAATTCCAAATAAAGTATGAGAAACAGTATCAGTGCCCTTAGATATGTCTACGAGAATAACAACTATGGCAGGGTCATTGTTTTTGCTATGATTAGTACTATTTCCGAAGTTATAAGAGCAGGTTCAGTGCTGAATCCAGGTCAAAAACCATGCTGTACCAGTGATAACAAATTGTTGTTTATAAGCTAATGTAACAGCTGCTTTGTTGTAAATGTAAACAAATACATTGTTATGCCTTATATCACACTATCCCTTCTTTACTCACTTCCTTACTTCTATCAAATTTTCTGCCCTACCTTTCTCTCTAAATGTACCACAAGACTGCTTTTCACTCATGTAATATTGCAATTCCTTTTTGTATTATACCAACTTATGTTTACATTTGGTATAAACTGGATAAAATGTTTATTAAATCATTGATATATATAACATGTATCTGTTCTTGTTAAATAAAATTAAAAATTCAATACACAGGAGGTTCAGATTCAAAAGTTTACTAGTGTACACCAGGAAACAAAAAAACATACAAGTACAGAATTTTGTCTGACCTGAAACAGGAAGCACACAATTTTATATTGGTTTAACATTCAAGCTATGCCCACCTTACTGACGTGACATGTCACAGGGCATCTACATCACTTTAGCTTACAAGCCCCTATTCTTTTAATCTGCTGATGCAGTATGTTTTAAAAAACTTTTCCTCTAGATACAATACGGCCTTGCTATCCAGCTGGTCAGTCATAATGTCTTTCTGTAAAGTTACTTGTTCAAGGTTTCATATCAGTTCGAATACAATAGCAGCTTCAGTCTTTTAATGTATGTCTTTGTTTTCTGTTATACTTTATCACACAGCTGCGTGCTATCTAAGTAACACATATACAAGGCCAGATCATCCCAACAGGAAAAAGCAGAAGACTTCATTATTTCACACATTTAATTTCCTGACCCAGCAGATAATCACTTATGAAAAGCATAAACATTAAAACTTGCTAAGCTAGCATTCTGCCAGGGTCAGAGATCAGCTTTTGCTTCAAGCCACACTGCAGTTTTAAAACTACTTCACATTTAGACATGAATTAATGTTACTACTATATGATTAAATAGAATAAAATGCATTATATTTTACTTTGCTTTTAAGCTAGCATTTCTCATGTATTCAAATACACATTTTTCTAACAGTTCTTATAACCAATGTCTTCATATTATGTCTACTTTGGTATAATTATTTAAACTGTATTTATTGTATTCTTTTTAAATATTGTGAAATTATTGTTCTTACAATGTCTTGTAATACTTTGGAGCTTTTTTCCCCAGGCGTCTGCTGAATATCAATGGGCTCATCCCCAGTTGGACTTTCCTGGTAATCAAATGTCATTAAATAAACAACTAAAATACCTATTCATAACTTATATCCATTTACTCTCGCGTCTCCACTTACTTCCTTACTTCTATTTGTTTCTCTTCCCTGGCTTTCACTGTAAATATACCATAAGCCTGCTTTTGTCTCACTTTATTTTGCAATTCCTGTCTGTGTTATACTGTTTGTATTATACTAACTTCCATTTAATTACTCAATAAACTGGATAAAATTTCTCTAATTATAAAATCATTGTCATATAACATAAGCAATGTTTCATATTATGTTTGATTTGGTATAATTATTTAAACTGTAGTTGTTTTTTACTTTATTTTTAAAGACTGTAAAATTATTGTTCTTAAAATTCTGTGTAATATTTTGGAGATTTTTTTCCCTGGGCCTCCACTGAAAATGGGTTCCTACCCACTCAAACTTTCCTGGTAACCAAATGTCACATAATTTTCAAGTATTTTACAGATGGGAGAAAAGCATGGCTATGGGTCTAAAACTGCTAAGGGAATTCTTTCTCATCCTTTATGAGGAAGTATTATACTTACATCTATTGCAAAAGGTAGTATATTGTATCACTTGCAGTTTGAAGATTTTCACATGGTAGAAGGTCAGAAGCAAGTAAGACAGATTTCAACTGTTCTAGTAGCATTTTTATTTCAGTGATACTTACTTCCTGAAGGTTCAGTGTACCAAGCAAGTCATGTGAGCCATTGTTGTTTCATGTAATGTTACTGATTTGCATAAAAGAGTAAGCGATGTCTGTGAAATACTTGTTGAAGCTGGAGGCAATGCTAATATGAGCTTCCGTGGGGAAATGGCTTGGTGTGTATTCTGCTCTGGCTTAAGAAATGTATTATTAACTTTGAATCAGCAAATGCTAGCGTAAATGGTATGGAAGTTAACGCTTGCAATCAGGCTAACACCATTGAGGCTAACTTGACTAACTTGTATCAAAAGGAGTGTGCTGCCACTAGCGTTGGGGATGAAACAATTAGCTTAGATATTGTTTCAACTGATTGGCTTCACAAATGTGAGTTTAAAGATGAACTTCATTTCTCTTTCAATGACATTTCCGTTTTGAACACGGGGACGTAAATTCAAAAGACATAAATTGTATTTTTGTCAACAATGACATTTTGAACGATGTTGAAATTTTGAATGAACTAAATAGTGAATGCACAAGTGAACATATTAGGCACGTAGATGCTGAACTTTGCAATTGTGAGAATGTTGATTTATTTAGCCTTGGCCACGATGTTTTAGAACTAAATGTCACTATGGAAACTAACATTACAGTTGACATTGGGGATGCTGGTGGTACAAATAATTTGCCAATGTTTTTTTCAGTTGACAATGATGTGAATGTTAATTCACCTGAAGTGGCAACACTGGGTGATAGTATGGGTTCTGGGGAGTTTATTACCAATTGTGGTTTGGTTGAATTAAGTGCAGATATTAGTACTTATACGGTGCCTGAAAATTTATGAATGACAACAATGAACATGTAACTTCTGGACAGATTCATGATGTTTTGATTGACAACAGTGATGGGGACATTAGTGTTAGTATTGAACAGTTGGTTTCCATCATTGACAATTAAGTAGAGATATGTAATGGCGAACATCTTAGTAACCCTCTGGTAGTATGTAATACACATGGTGATTACAAAGTATACAATTTTTCCAGTAGGGTTATTAATACAAGACATGTGGAATTACTATCAAAGGGGTTTACCTTTGTGCCCCTAGTCAGGGGTAATTTATCTGACATTCTTATTGATCTGAAACTATTGACAAGGAAAATGAACCTAAAGTTGATGTTTCAAGACGAATTTCAAGGACAGAGTGAAATTTAAAAAAAAAATAGTAAGTTTATACCACCTTCAAACACTATAGTTGGTTTATTTGAAAAAATCTGCGAGTTGGAAATAAGAGACTACCTTAACAAAAGTAAGTCTTTGAATGGTTTTCATGCATTTAACAGTCAAAACAACCTATCTAGGGATGAACAGAGCTTGTTGGATGATTTGGTTAGGGACAGGTCCATTAGATTCATGAAGCCCGATAAGGGCGGTGGCTTAGTGGTCATCGATAGAAATGATTACATTAATCACATGTTAATAATGTTAAGTGGGGAGAGCTATGAGGAAAGCAGTTTAAACCAACTTAACATCGCAAACGCTAGGGTGGATATGTTAATTGAGGATTTATTGATGCAAGGACAAATTGCTGAATCAGAGTATTTTTTTCTGATTAATGAATTTCCTGTGGTGAGTGGCATCTTTGGGCTTCCTAAGATACATAAGGGACTGGTTAATGTCAAGTTCAGGCCTATAGTTGATGGTAAACATAGTAAAACTTGTTTCATTAGTAAATTTTTGGATTATAACTTGCAAAAAGGCATCAAGTTATTTGATTATATTACGAAGGACTCTTGGCAGTTTTTGGAGAACCTACGCACTGTGGAATTTAATGAAAATACCATTTTAGTCACTATTGACGTTGTGAATCTTTTTTCTGTAATACCCAATGACATAGGGTTGGAATGGTTGGAACAACAGCTTTTTATGACTGGGTTGTATGATCAGGACCGTATAAATGTATTCATCACTTTGATGGAAATGGTATTGTCCAATAATTATATTTTCTTTGAAGGTTATTACTTTAAGCAAATCACGGGTGTAGCTATGGGGGCAGCTTGTGCCCCCATCTATGCGAATTATGTTATGTCCTACTGGGAACAGGAATATGTTTTACACAGTGGCTTTAGATCTAAAATTAGACACTACACCCGATATTTAGATGATTTGTTTATAGTATGGGAAGGTAGTGAAGATGATTTGAATGCCTTCATGGAATACATTAATAGTACGGTGCATTTTTTGAAGTTCACTCACTTTATAAGTAAACAGGAGATTTCTTATTTAGATGTAAAGTTAAAAATAGACCCTTTAAATTATTCTTTGTCCACTAACATCTATAGAAAAGCCACTTTCTCAAATTCTTACCTCTGTTATTCTAGTTGGCACCCTGACCACCAGAAAAGAGCAATTATTAAAGGTCAGATGGTCAGGGCTGCCAGGATGGTTAGTGATAACTCAGATTTTTTGAAGGAAGTGAAGTTTATAATGAACATGTTCCTTAGCAGAGGATATCCTGAAGGTATGTGTCTAGCTGTATTGGAGGAAGTTAAACGGAAGAGGGACGAAGGGGTGTATTAGCCATTAATTAGAGGTAGAACAAGTACAGAACTTACAAGAGTGGACCAGGACACAATTAATCAAATTGTTAATGTGGATAATGATGGCCATACTCTACCTGTGACCGATAACACCAGTAGTCATTTTTCCGAACACAACCTTTATTTTATCACCACTTATTCTTATGATGCTCCCAATATTAGGGACATTATATACAATTGGAGGTTTCTCAGGTTAGATTGTTTGGTATGGGACAAGCTTGGTACTTATCCCAAATGTGTTTTTAGGAAGGCTAGGTCATTGAAACAGCTATTAGAGAAGGGTGATAATGTTTCCATTGTGACTGGTAGGCCCATCGGGAATTTTAAATGTGGGAGATGTAGTGTGTGTCATCACATCTTAGTAACAGGTTCCAATTTACAAGTGGTAGGTGTGCCTATTAGATTACATGGGCATTTTGACTGTCATACAAAAAATGTGGTGTACATGGCACAGTGTGTACAGTGTCTGGCGTGTTATGCCGGAAAAACTAGTAGAGCCTTTAAAGAGAGGATTAATGAGCACCTCTCAGATATAACGCTAAGGAAAAGCACTAATGCCCTTTACAGGCACATTGAAATGCATGATGGACATCACTTCAAGTTTTGTATATTGCAAAATATAATTAAGGATGTACAGGGTGGGATTTTAGATTTGCATTTAAATATTACTGAAGTAAGGTGGCAACTTAGGTTGAATACAACTGTCTTTCCTGGTATTAATGATCATATTAGTATAGCCCCAATTTTAAAACTGAAACACATTCTTGGGTGACTAGTTGATAATTTCACTTGTCATGTATAATTGTATTTTTTTAACATTACATATTACATGGTGTGATGCTAGGTGTTCATTTTCATTATAACATTTTGTTATTTGATTTTGTGATACCCTATTTATGAATTTTTTACTATCACTAATGCAGTATGTTCACCATATTATAAGTGATTTGTTTGTGTGTGTGTGGGTGTGTGCTCAGGTTGCTTTAAGCATGGTGAAATTTTTTTTGCCTTTTAAGTTTTTAATTGACTAATTGACTAATTGATCAATAATGTCATCTTATCTTGTATAAATGCTGGTGGGTAACCACTTTTTAACATTTTGTTCTGAAGAAGTCTAAATAAAGACGAAACCTAGGTCAAATTCGTTTTTGTGGTGGTTTCAGTCCTCCAGTACCCATTGTCGGTTCCATTTTCTTTCGTTTGGTTTTTGGTTTGTGTTTGGTTTTTGTCATTAAGAAATGTATTACCCCGGGATTCATGAAACTTGGCGCAAGGCTGGCATTAGGCCTGTGCCGACCGTGTGGCATACAGATGGCGCAGTAGCGCCATATGCATATTAATGAAGGTGCGCTGCCACCACAGCCATGTGCATAGGAAACAAGCGCAAGTGCATGAGGTGTGTCAAAGTGCCGCACTGAGGCGTAGAAATGTCGTCTGTTGACGTGCAACCTAAAATGCTGAATATTAAAGTTGGCCTGCAATAGTAATCACACCTGTCGGTGCCCGTGGATACTGAAACGTATGCAAAGCATGCAAGACAGTTCTTGCGAACACAAAATTAAAAAGCAAACACAAATGCACGTTAGCGGATATCGAGCCTCCATCCCTCAAATAAATGACATTTAAAACTGTGTGCCCGTATTCTAATGCAGTGTTGATAGTTATGCCAAGTGGAAGTGAAACACATCATGTTAGCGCGCCGCCAATAGCTAAGTCTAGGCCAATGGTCAGGGTTACCACCTGTCCCACATTGTGAGGGATAGTACACAGCTGGGCAGTTGTGTCCATACCAAAACCATTATAAATATAAAATATCCTGCGACCGTATGACATAATTATGTCCCACATCACATTTAATAGTCACATACAATAGTTATTTCCATATGTAACATACCACATGTTACAAGAAATAGAATAAGCAAGTGAATGAAACAGAAGGAGCATATCAACTGCTACAATAATAAGCTAACACGTAGGCATAAAACAAAAGTATTATCCGTTTTACTGACCGTGGGTATGTGTTGTCCTGTAGAATTGATTTGTGTCCGGAATATATCCTATCCTGGCCATATGAAAAGGTGGCAACCCTACCAATGGTCAGAGCATTCGGCCAAAATCCGCCCATATGCGGTCCGAGCCGTTCTTGTCAGGATGTGTCAAAGTTGAACAGGTATTACCCGGGTGTACCTACCATGTCATGAAAGATAAGTATTTGCGTGTACCTATGTGCATGATGTACATCATGTGGAAAGTGAAAAATGTCAGGGTAGTCCTCACAACCATACAGATACCTGACATATGTAGTGTATGCAATGTGTTCCCTTGACCGTGCCATGGGCCATCAACCAAAGAAGGGATGGATGGAGTGTTTGGAATATGTGCATGGGGGGGATGGGTAATGTTATAATCCACAAAGGTGAGACTGTGTTGCATGCACAATAGGTGAACTGGAGGTGTATGAGGGAGCAGTGGGTGAATCAGAAAGAAACACAAAGAACAAACATACACATCCGCAATACAACCAGACAGGCCATACTCTAGAACACAATCACACAAACATATGAATATTAAAATGTGCGATACACATGTACAGAAAAGTCACCAGCACATACCCACAGAATGGTCTGTACAGAACTGAGCCATCCAACTGCATCACACCTGGATGCATAATTGATTACCCATCATCCCATCTACAGCACACAACCCGCCCCCATTCCTGAACGTCCACCAAATCCAGCCATACTCGGGCTACTAGCCTGGAGCAGCCATATCTACACATACTGACCACTACTCATATGTAGTAGGCAGTGTCACCCTAGGCAGTGTCAGGATAGAAAACTATGCATCCCTTGCATGTAAAACCCCATCACATTTTCGTAAGTCCAAAAAAATCGAAGGTCGTTTGCTTGTTCAATTTTTGGATATCCCTCATGGGATAAGCATCCTGAGTAAACATCAGACTTGGTATCACAACACGATATCCAGTCCTGTAGACATCTGGACACAAGTTGTATTTGCAGTAGTGGTTCACGATACTGCTCAGCCTCCTGCCCATCATGCAGAACCTACTACCCGGGATCAAACACCTGCCCGTGATGCACGTCTCCCCACATGAATTATCGAGAGAATATACTGTACACAGTCGCATAGGGGCACTTGGAAATAGGGTGATTGAGGCGCTGACATAAGCAGGGTACCTCCTGTCCCACTTTGTGAGGGACAGTCCCTGTTTGGGTAGGTGTGTCCTGACCAAGAATGATACAATGGCAAATGTTCTGTGATTGTAGGAAATAACTATGTACCATATTTCATGTAACAGTTACCTAAAACAGTTATTTCTCAATGTAAAATACGTAAATCATACAAGAAACAGAATAAGAAACTAAAGTGCTACAGGAATAGGCTCTCATATAGGAAAATAAATAATGTTCTAAACCCTGTACTGACCATGGGTATGTGTTGGCCTAAACAATCTGATGTGTCCAGAATATATCCCATCCTGGACATATGAAAATGTGGCAACCCTACCAATGGTCAGAGCATTCGCACAATAACTGTCCAGCCTCTTAATCACTCATAAAACCAGTGACCTTTGGAGGAAAGGTGTTGAATGAAACTTGAATGACTAATGACAATAATTAAGAGTAATAGACGCTTTTAACTGCAGAAAATAAGTATTAATAAATATGGCTCTGAATCTGTCAACATGTTTCAAGTTAATAGTATTAATATTGTAGAAGTGTCCGTGATTGTCCCTGATTTGTCATTGCCTTGTACCTGTCACTGTTGAAATTAGTCCCTGAGTGTTAGCGGTCCATACACATATGTACACCAACCAGCTGTAACATTTGTTGACAGTACTATTGAATACCTGTAGTGAAGTCATAAGTGATGTCCAGAATAGTATCCATCGGATATAGGGAGGTAAAGGCAGCGAGGATGCGTAGTGTACATTCAACTGTACGGGAAATGTAAATAGGTATGTAGGTGTGTGTACAGACAGATATCAATATATATATATATATATGTGTGTATATATATATATATATATATATATATATATATATATGTGTGTGTATATATATATATATATATATATATGTGTGTGTGTATATATATATATATATATATATA
>NC_056737.1:1474585827-1474685827 GCF_019279795.1 Protopterus annectens | reverse complement strand
TGTTTACCTCCCACACAGCCCAGCTAGGCTGGTCAGACATACAGACATGCAATTAAGGTAAATACACCGCTGCTTTCCAAACCACCGGCAGGAAAGTAACAGTGGGAGAGATCTGCAAGGTCTACACTTTAAACATGGATAACGGGGTCCCATGCGGGACACCAAAAATTCACCATACAGGTGAACCTGTGATAATCAACGTGAGCAGGATGTAGCTGTATACGGAACAGTAGGTTGTGCAAGTGTAATAACACATGGGTTGACAAAACGTACGACATGTGTCCTGAGATGGGGAGAGTGGGCAGTGTGTAGGGGTGTGTTCATACCCCAGCTGTGCTCACAGTAAGTATGAGTCATGAGTGCTGTAGAGGGGTGTCAGGTAGGGGAATCATGGGTATGCAATAATGGGCCTAAGTGTGCAGGTGTTGGTTGGCAGAGATGTATTAGGCCCACCCCGTGGAAGTAATTAATATTCCTATGTGGGCATAGCAGATGCCTATACCTCCCAAACCTGAAGAGCACATCTACTGGATAGTCCGTAAACCATTGGGGGAACACATAGGGACTATATCAGTGCCTTGTACCCGATTATCATGGATGTCCATGATTACGAATCAGAATGTAACACAGTCCTAACTAAACACTTCCAGAACTAGTGATATTAGGTGGACAGGTGGCAGAATACACGTAATGACTAATGACAACATGTATGAGTCATAAACAGCATGTACCTCGACAAATGTGAATGAATACATATGCCCTGTGACTGTCAATGTGTCAGGTTAATAGAACCAATCATCTAAATGTGTCCCTCAGGGTGTTATGCAGTGTCCCTGATACAGTGTTCATTCTCCCCCATTCGTATGTGAGGTCTGCTAGTGACAGAAAGTGCATATTCTGCCGACCACCTTAGGTAGATGATAGCATAATAGTTTGGGGTTACCACCTGTTCGCCTTTGTGAGGGACACTCCACTCTGGGCAGTTGTGTCCTGCAAAATGAATGTTACGGCACATGGCCTGTGATTTCGGGAAAAGAGTTCATATATTGTTTGTAGTGGTTGCATAAAATGATTTTGTTGTATCTGAAACACCTAGATGTTATAGGAAACAGTATTAGCAACTATAATGCTACAAGAATAACCTTAACTTATGCAAACCGGTGAAGTAGTCAATTTTCTAATGGCTGTGGGTATGTGTTGCCTTGCCAAATCTGACATCTCTACATATAGGTCCTATAGGGCTGCCACCTTTCCAAATGGCCAAAGTGGGACCTGCTCTGTAGAAATGTCAGACATACCAGGTCAGAACATACCTACAGCCATGCATAGTACAGAAATATACATATTAGCACAAATCAAAGCTTAGTCTAGCAGCAGTCAAGTTGCTTATGCTACTTCACATAACATATCAAAGTGTCATTTATACAATAACCGTTACATGCAACTATAATAGAAACATAGAATATAATATTGTCCTCTAATCAGGACATTTGCTATGGCTAGATTATTCTCGCATGACACATATGCCTAATGAGGGACTGTCCCATGCAAAGTGGGAAAGGTGTTACTCCTAAAGTCTCACTTCGGCCAATTTAAAAGGTGGAAAACCTACAATAGGTATGCGGTAGCATGACCCGGCAGAAAGATGCATTTCCCAAAACACATTTACATGTCTGCATTGTAGAGTATCAGTTCCCATGTATCAGCCAGATGGGAGCAGATTGTATGAGGAACATGCATATAATATGATTATGTCACTGGACAGGCCGCCGATTCCATACAGTCGAACGCCTACCGTCGCATAATGATCAGCCATGCCCGATACTGTAATCATGTAGTCCAATGTAATAGGCATCAAAAGGGATCGTGCCCACCCAGCGTGAGTGACAAATGCAAGCACCAATGTCGGTGCAAGTGCAAGTGAGGGAGCAAGCAGGTGTAAGCGTGTTTGTCTACCAGTATGCGAGTATTGCACTGTTAAAGAAATGTGGAGTCTAAACAAGTATAAGGAGCTGTAACCAGAGGTCAGCAGTGCTTAACACTGTGCAAACCCATGCACAACTGCTCCCACCTGCTGGAATGTGCCTTACCCACTCCGTATCCAAAGGCCTTGTTCTGGCCGCAAACAAAGAACCGTCCTTTGCAAGTGTTGGTAGCAACACCCTGTGCACACAGCTGATTTGAATTACCAATACACCATGGCATATATACAGACAATAGACAGTACCACACACATACCATACAGCACAGTCATCCAACAGTATAGCAATGTACTGGCAGATATGTCTGGACCACTGGTGTTTGCAGACCTGGCCGTCTTGTGTTTAAGTGTGTGAGCATGCCCAGTATGACTGTCACACATGTTGCTGACTGACATTACCATCATACCTTCATGTGTTTGAGCATGCCCAGTATGGTCAACTGGATCGCATGTGTCACATGTCCAGGTAGTCAGTACTGTGGTGCCGACCCCTGCGTTGTACACTGACAGGTGGCATGCTGTGTCTGCAGGGTAGCCAATGGTCATGTGGCATTGACTGTTGCTACATTTCTGCACAGCGTGGGGGGACATCCAACTGTATCCACATTCCTACACAGCACCAGGGATAGTGCACATGACTTTCACATGTGTATGTTGGAAGAGAGGCACAGCTGACAGTTGTACACTTTTGCTACTACTGTACTGGTATGCCAGGTACTCCATTTCAGTGTGTGGACCTACCTAATTTGCTGGCTAGAGGCATACCAGTGTACTTCAGATCCTAGCTTTAATTACCAGCATAGTGGTTTCAGACGTCCTAGCCTTCACAACCTACATCCAACTGCCTGGCCTGCTGTAGTCTGTGTGTGTGTCTGTGGGGGTTGGGGTCATCCATTGGGCATATCCAGAGGCCATTGTATAGCATTTGTCTGTATTGGTCTACACCTGTCCAGCTGTATGAGACTTGTGTGGGCTGTATGGACACACATGATGTTCAGCCCATAACCTGCAGTGGGTTAGGACACCCTGTGTACTACTGGCTACTATTGTGACCCCAGTATGTGCTACAGATGTCATGGTGCCACTATGGATGTGTACTGTCTGCTGCCCTAACAGTCGGCCACCAAATTCCCTTGTATGCTCACATCCATACCATAGCTACAGGTAAAAACACATTCTAATACAACTGCCAATTGGTAGGTTGATTGACTTACCTTGGGGGTGTGCCAGACCTGAGGATGGTGCTGGAGGGCTGCCTATGTCGGATGCACACAGTGCACTTCCTATACATGGCTGAGCACAGGTAGTGTCATGTTTGGCATCCCTTTTACTGTCTGTGCGAGTCAGAGAGGGTGAAATTCCCTGGGTACCTACTGTGTCGGTGCATATGCCATGCGTTGCCTCTTTGCCAAGGGCAGGTCATACTGTGCACGCCTCCTTTCACCTACTGGGTCCAGCTCAGGTAGTTCCTCCTCCGAGTCACAGTGTGCCTGTACAGGCCTTGGCATTGGTGGGGGGCTGTGTGGCCCTGCCCCATGCTGTTCCTGCTGCAACTGTTTCTGCAGGATCATATTGTGTAGCATAGCACATACCATAACAATTTGGGTGCATGTAGCTGGTGAATACTGCAAGGCTCCACCGGATGTGTCCAGACACCAGAACCATGACCTGAGCATCCCAAACACATGCTCAATTATATGTCTTGCCTGTGCGTGTGCCTCATTATGGTTTAGTTGTTCAGGTGTGTGTGCATTGCTGATGGGTGTCATCAGCCACGACTCCAGTGGTTACCCAGCATCCCCCACTAGGTGACTGTAGGGGATGTCCATATTGGCAAAGGTGTGGTACAGCTGCGTCAGATGCCATATATTGGAATCGTCATAGCTTCCAGGGCAGCCAGCACACACATTCAGTATAATGCCCTGGCCATTGCATACGACCTAGCTGTTGGAGGGTATGCCCCTGCGGTTAATGTAGGCCCTACCCCGCTCACCGGGTGGTGCTTTGATGCATACATGCATGCAGGCTATAGCACACAGTACCCCAGGGTAGTCTGCCATTTGGTGGAGGAGACGCATATTGCTGGTCAACACCTCACGTGTGTTGAGGACATGTACGTGCTCACTGGCATGTGGTGACATGGCATCTGGGAACTGGTGCAATACTCTGGATGCAGATGCCTGTGAGATCCCCATGATATCCCCAGTTGTGCTTTGGGAGGTACCTGTGGCTAGTATACCTAGGCCTACACATACCTTGGTATCCACTGGGATGGGTTTCCCTCGGCCTGTTCGATGTGTCAGGTGTGGCCGGCACAGCTCAACAAGCTGCTGTAGGAGGTCTCTGTCCACCCCATAGTGCTCCACTATCTCCAGCTCATGTAGCCCCTGGTAGGTTACCCTGGGTCTGTAAAGTCTTCTGTCTCCTCACTAAGGGTTGTTCAGCAGCATTCACATCCTCACCACCCTCAGCCTCCTGCACATGTTGGTCTATGTTGCCTGCTGCAGCCCTTCTCATTTGGTTGGATTGTGTCGAGAAATGTCCCCGCATGTATACACCAGTGGTGTAGAGTGTGGAAGAAACCTGTGTGTATGGTGCTTGGTCACTTTACCGTAGTGTTCTGGTCTGGGCTGGGCATGTAATCTGCTGATTGTGCTAATTATCACCTGTTTGCGCAGCTTGTTCACCTTGACTACTCCACTACTGCTGTTGTCCCTCCCAATTTCACTAGGCAGGTATAGACACACCCCTAGCTTAGGCATGCTAAGGCAGGAGCAATCCTGAGGCACAGGGCTCCAATGTACGTACAGTATGCCTGACACCCCCCCCATGCTTTCACCTATATTCGAGTCCTGCACCCAGCTATCTATACACATACACTCTTGGGATCTGCATCACACCCTGGGGATAAACAGGATTCACTATTTTCAACCTCATTTGCATAGTATTGTCTTCTAATGCATAGTTATATGACCCATACTGATCCTCCAAAATAATAACCACTGCTTACTGTCACTCAGATCCGCACACAACTGGTTAAAGGTGCCTTACTATCACCGTATTCGATGTCCCTTGTTCTTCCCAGCAACAAAATAACTGGTCTCTACATGACTAGAACCCAGGACCCTGCACACCACAGATGATGTGCTTTACCACTAAGCCATGGCAGATATACATACATCTGAGGTGATCACGTACAGATCATCCAGCACAGACATTCAATAGTATAGGACATGTATTCCATCATGTAGATTTATGTGTGCTAATGTCCACATATATATATATATATATATATATATATATATATATATATATATATATATATATATATATATATATATATATATATATCTATATATATATATATATATATAGATATATATATAGATATATCTATACATATATATATATATATATATATATATATATATATATATATATATATATACACACACACACACACACACACACACACACACACACACACACACACACACACACACACACACACACATACATATACACACACATACGTAGATATAGAATTTATATCACAACAGCGGACCACATGACACCAAAGCATTAGACAAGAATGAAAAGGAAACCACATGTGCCACCTGCATTATGTAGTGGTGTTACTATCAAGGCAAGTGTGTTTCATTGCATCACATGGGTCAGACTGTATTAAGGGTAAGAGTAGGGCTGCTGACATTTACTCACCAGACCTATTGGCAGATGTATGTGTATGTCTTGCCAACCCAGTCTCTTGGGCGATCATGACATTTGTGGACACTATATAGGAAAGCAACAAAACACACTCAACACATCCTGGAGCTAGCCACTCACAGATACCAACACATAGGATATGACTGCCAAACACACACACCTGTCATGCCTTGGAATAGAACACCTACCTGTCTATTCTATCACACTACAGCATTACGTAGTTATACAACATGCTACAAAGATTACTGGATCACAGCACTCCCAGAGGCATACTTCTAGGTGGGTGACATCATCAGCAATGGAAAAGATGCCGATAGGGATTGTATGGAGAGTGAGCAGTCTAAAAGCATTACTCTGTCCCCAGGCAGCTGGAAACACACACACACTTGGCAGGGCTGGGATTAGAACATAGACCTAACTACCTTATCACACTACAGCATTACACAGTTACAGAATGCGCTACTGAGATTACTGGAGCACAGCACTCCCAGAGGCATACTTCTAGGTGGGTGACATCATCAGCAATGGAAAAGACGCTGATAGGGATTGTATGGAGAGTGAGCAGTCTAAAAGCATTACTCTGTCCCCAGGCAGCTGGAAACACACACTTGGCAGGGCTGGGATTAGAACATAGACCTAACTACCTTATCACACTACAGCATTATGCAGTTACAGAATGCGCTACCGAGATTACTGGAGCACAGCACTCCCAGAGGCATACTTCTAGGTGGGTGACATCATCAGCAATGGAAAAGACACCGATAGGGATTGTATGGAGAGTGAGCAGTCTAAAAGCATTACTCTGTCCCCAGGCAGCTGGAAACACACACACTTGGCAGGGCTGGGATTAGAACATAGACCTAACTACCTTATCACACTACAGCATTACGCAGTTACAGAATGCGCTACTGAGATTACTGGAGCACAGCACTCCCAGAGGCATACTTCTAGGTGGGTGACATCATCAGCAATGGAAAAGATGCCGATAGGGATTGTATGGAGAGTGAGCAGTCTAAAAGCATTACTCTGTCCCCAGGCAGCTGGAAACACACACACACACTTGGCAGGGCTGGGATTAGAACATAGACCTAACTACCTTATCACACTACAGCATTATGCAGTTACAGAATGCACTACCGAGATTACTGGAGCACAGCACTCCCAGAGGCATACTTCTAGGTGGGTGACATCATCAATGGAACAAACGCCGATAGGGATTGTATGGAGTGTGAGCAGTCTAAAAGCATATTACTGTCCCAAGGCAGATGGAGACAAACACACGCCAGTGGTGTGAGCAGGACAACTGCCTATCTACGGACCACTATTACAACACTACATAGATACGAGATGCGCCACAGACACTACACCTTTCAAGACAGTCAATATGACCTTCTAGGAATGCGGACATCGACATGGATGCTGGCAGTTACGGTGTACATACCTGTGAACCAGTGTGTTCAATGTAGGAATCCATCCTGAAGTGGGGTATGGCCATCTGTTGCCTGGATGACCACTATCGCTATACAGGATTACAATGGTCATGCCCATACACATAGAGGCACATAACCGACACAAGGTGTCACTGGGCATGCTCACACACTTAGTAGCACACGTCCGTTTGGAATGCACTATGTGTCCATCTACACAATGGCGTACTGGGCATGCTCACACACTTAGTAGTGAAGGGCTGTCTTGTATGCACTCTGATTCTAAACACGGAAGGGCACAGTGTGTCGATAGTCATCATTGTTAGCATGAACGCTGCACTACATATATCTGACACCGGTCTTCTACACAATGTCTGCTGCTGTCCATCACCTTAGCTGTACCAATCTAAACCTGGCACACTAATACCACCTGTGGTGATGTCCTGCCAGGAGTGGCTACTTTGCACATATAGTACCATTCATAGATGAATATCCTGAGACCAGGTAAACACCCTGACACCTAGAGGACAACTGCATTGTATGTGTATGCTAAACAGTGCTAGATGTGTAGCATTTGTAATCACAGCTGCCAATCTAGATCCAACAATGGGGAATACTGACATCTGTGCAGTGAGGAACACCTGGCATAAGGCTCAGTTGTGCACAATAGCACTACCACCGTATACCTCAGATACAGACATGTGGGCCATAACACCATTACGGACCGCTCCAGGTGGTAGTGTCCCCACGTACATGAAGGCCACTCACATGTACTGACCAGTACACTCTCAAAAGCCATCACAGATGTGTCAGGTGCAGATCACAGTGTCAAATGCCGCATTCTAGGATGTAGCCCTCAGACATCACCATGTCCTTGGACCAGCAACACACATCCATACATTAGTACAACACCATGTTACTCATGACCAGTGGACTGTACCTAGCTCTACAGCAACTGTGCAGACTACCCATGTACTGACAGGGTTCCATCATGTGTTATGCAATGCAATGATACCACTGTTCATAACCAGGTCGGCTGTACACATAACAGGGGCCCTGGGTCATATACAGCTGTAACAGATAACTGTTGCTGTACACCAGTAAACACACTCATGTTTGGATATGACATACATGTACCTGCCATGGATATGTACATGCCCCACACACACACAACACATATGTACATAGCATAGCTTTTGCTGTCCTTCGTGCAGACAAGTGGCTACAGCAATTACATGCATGCACATGGAAGGTAGGTCCATGGCTGTTGAATGCTAACAGTACATAAGGTGTGATAGCAATGTTGACTGAGTTAACATTCCCTCTGTACTGGTTACCCATGACAACTATCATATCATACAACAGTCCATGTGTCATGTATGTCATCACACATGTCCACCAATTGCAATGCATACAAACATGGCTACATGACAGGAATGTAGGACCTACACACATGTACATGTAGTGGTGTGCATTCAGCTACCATGCATGTGCAGTAGCTGATGTTTGCAGTTCATCTGTGTCTTACTACAACATGCAGTTGCAATGCAGCCCCATCATTGACACCTGTATATGGTGAAATACTGACAGTACGGTAAGATGTACATCAGGTATGGATGGATGTGTGTACATAAAGTGGTGGGCCAACTTTGCAGATGGATGTTTGCTGAAGACAGCTCACAGGTGTGTCACAAGCCATCCTACCATAACATGTGCAAACACTAAGCTATGTTTCTGTTAATTGAAGGTGAAGACATACAACCTACACAGCGGTCAGGGTGTCACTGACTGTAAATCACTTGACACCTGTAACACTTAAGTCCTCCCATGTGCATATAGCAGCACAATTGCCGAAGGTAGCGTCGGTACACATTGTAATGCGGGCAATACTGCTGCATGTCTGTCAGACATATCATAAGATAGCAGGTGTTTGATTCACAGTACTGCCATGTGTGTTTGCTTGTGTGTCCATATATGCCACATATGGTGGGGAATACATCCCAATTGTTACACACCCCTGTACACTGTTGTAGAGATCTGTACATACTGCAGTGTAGAAAGCAAGACATAGGCAGGGGTGGTGTGTGTATCACACACATGTTAGCTATCTGTATGTGCATGACATAGGTGAATTCAATTGTGGACTCCACAGTGTGTGTGTGTATGTATGTATGGCTGTCTGGTGCATGGAGTGAGGATGTATGCTACCATAGTGAACAGATAGGACCCCTAACCCTCCAGGTGATGCAATCTACTACCCTGTTGATGCCGTCGGTCTTAGGCATTACTGACTACCTGTACATGTTCATTCTCTGTGTCGCATCATGTGGGTGCACAGTACTGTAATGGTGATTACCACATAGGCAGGGGTCCTCACCTCAACACTATCAAGTGTGTGTGTGTTATAGTGTCATTGACCCCGTGAGTGTGGGCATGTTACTGTGTCTGAATACCTGTGTGTGTGTGTGTGTGTGTGTGTGTGTGTGTGTGTGTGTGTGTGTGTGTGTGTGTGTGTGTGTTCTCATCCTGTAATGTGAATGTGTATTACTGCTACACAGTGAGGCCTCATGCTATCAACTGGCCTCTACCCTTGACATCAGCTAGACCGCTGTGTAAACCCCCTGCACCATGTAACTGTACCTGTGATGTCACCCGGTATGGATGTCATGTCTCTAGCCACTGTAGCTTAGTACACAGCTCACATGCTCCTGGATCAGTAGATGTGTAGACATCTTTGGAATGTCAGCCTTTCTAACAGTGAGGTTGAGGCTATGTATAGCATGCTGGTATTGCCATACATGCCTGTGAGTACTCCACATTTACACATGGGAAACTGCAAACACTGGTACTTAATGGCACATGCAATTAGACCTTAAGGAGGGAAGCAGGGCATCATTACCAACATGCTGTTACTGTTGTTACCAAGACACATACTGTGAACATAAAACAATGCATTCTAAACCTGTACTACATGGTATGTCTGCTGCGTGTCAACAGTACACAACAATTGTAATATACACTTATCTCCCTATTCTGTTCACCCTGTGCATCAGACCATATGAGCATGTCCCTGCACCGATGGTGTGGATGACAGGGATGCGGCACAGGCATCATCATATGCACAGGGTGATAATGTTTGCCAGGGGCCTAGGCTGCACCAGTGGATGACATCATGTGTGTGGGTTAGGGCCTGTGATCTAATTGGCCATGTGTGGTTGTTATGCATGTGAGTGTTGCAGTGCCCTACAGATGTTTCTGGTGTGTGCGTGTATGTGTGCACACAGTTCTGCCATGTGTCCGGCCTACACAGGGGTATTATTGACAGCTCCAGATTGTACAGACCAGGATTTACAGCTCACTGTGTCCGGCCACGGCCATGTGACCTGTGCCTGCCAGGGGTTGCACGGGCACTACCAGACAGAGGTACAGATTGGGTACTGTCCGATGACACATGTCCACTGGAACTGTGTCCCCACTGGGACCATCCAGGGCCACATCCATGTGGCCTGCTGTGTCCTGGTGTGGACAGCGCAGCACCAGCTGCACTGCTGCTGCTACCGGCACTATGGGAGCGGGCATGTGAGGTAGCTCATTCACGTAGACCTGCACCAGGTGGTGTAGCTGGCCTACGTCCACGTGGCCTATGCCTCACTCCTACCAGATGTTCCAGCACAGACAGCTCATGCTCACGGATTGTCATGCCACGGTCAAGGATTCCAACCATGTCACCCAATCGTCTGTCCAAAACTTCAGCAATCTGCTGTTGAGCATTTGCCAATGCCTGGATGTTGTCATTTAAAGAATGGATAGCAGCCCTCTGAAGCCTCTGCCCTTCTCTGTTCTGCCATTCAGCACGTGCCTGTGCCGCCATTACAGTCTGAAACATGCATCTGGTGACACCAGCTGCTGCGCTCTGTCCTGCAGGTGCATGTTGGCCAGAGGTCCTCCTACGAGCAGCACTGGCCACATGCCTGTGTGGCACATCTGCAGTCATTTGACTGACACCATGGTGTGAAGACACACCTTCCGTAGCCACCACACGTTCCTGTTCCAAGCTAACACACGCTAACTGTCCTTCCTCTATGGCCACTGGTGATGGGGTATGTGTTGGCATGAGAACTGCGTGCGGGGAAGAGGGGGATATAGGTGGAATGGCAACCAATGGCACAGATTCAGCCCCTGACAACCCTGCCTGTACCTCAAGCATATGTTCATCATCACTGCTAGAGTCTGTGGGGACACTAACATCAGATGGACCGCAGGAGGGTAACGCACCTACATCACCTGTGAAGGCAAACAAAGACTCTACATTACAATAGAGACACACACACAGACACACACACACACACACACACACACACACACACACACACACACACACACACACACACACACACACACACACACACACAGACACACACACACAGACACACACACACACACACACACACACACACACACACACACACACACACACACACACACCATGCATGTGATTTGACAGAAGGCATGCAACATGCATGTGATACAGCAGACGGCATGCAGCTCAGACATTAATAGTGGTAGTTATCATACATCCCTGGGTTGCACACAACAGCAAGCATGTGTCATAGCAGAAGCCATGCATTTCACACAATCATGGTAGTAAGCATGCATCCCTGTGATACACCATGTGGACCAGCACAGGTTAACAGTACACATGGCTGATGTGAGGCATATGTCCTTGACATTAACATGTAGTATGACATGTAATCTGCTGACGTGTGCATTGACATGCATACATGTTTGACACAATGGTGTCCTGACACATGTACAGCGGTGTAATGGTGTCACATTGCAGTGTTGTCTGTATGCCCTACAGATAGAATGCACTTTTAGCAGATGTGCATGACCATTGAAGGGTATTATGAGGCATCTATATTGCTATACAGTGTGAAGTACAGACACAGTGCCATTGCATGGAATCATGAGGCATCTCTATTGCTATACAGTGTGGAATACACACACAGTGCATAGCCATGACTGTGTGCATACACAATACATAAATACTGTGGATTGTGACCCACGTCGCTGAGGTGTATACACACTAAACCATGATGTGTCATGTGTGACAGGTCACCGAAAGACATATGGATGACACCCCTGCACAACTGCTAACATTTCTTAGCTGCCTGGCAACCATGTCCACACATGGCAGACTTGTCAATACACCATGTCCCACATGACATTTATGTACCACACACACGAGGTGCACGGCTGACAGTGATGTCCAACAGCAGCAAGGGAAATGTACGGTATCTGTGGCCTGATGTGGTGTCTGTGTATGTATGTGGATGCTGTACAGGTGACTACTGTCATGCTGTGACACAGTCATGATGTTCAACACATCTTATGTGGTCGAATTAAGTGACACCTCCACAAGCTGTGCACAGGCTTTTAGGATGTCCAGTGTTCCACATCTACTATATAACCATTCAACAAAGGCTATAGTTGGACCATGTGTAGACAATGTACAACAGGGTGTACACACATACACATCACATCTACTGTGTGTTGCTACATGTCTCTGGCCATCCTCCATGGCCATGTGTGAACATGTGTTGGCCAAATGTTTGTGATGGCCATCTATCTCACATGTCTGTGTTGTCCCATATGACATACACCCATAGATGTCAGATACTCCACTGTCCACAGGGTTATGCAGACAAAGGGTTGTATGTTTGGTATGTGGGGTATGTTTTATGGGATAGTGAGACAATGTTGCAGCCGGACCACTACATGTCATGGACATGTCAGATGGCACATCACAATGTGTGCACTCATTGCAGGGGCATATTCCACAATGGTGAATCCTGTGGGCTGCCCATACTCCAGCTCACTGTGTAGTACTGTTTGCATCCCACATGTGTTGTTCTGATGTATAGTACATATTCCTACATTGAACAACACCTCCACCGTTGTATGCACAGCTGTCCACACATCTAGCAATGACAGTTTCTGTGGTTTCATGTCGGTGTTTCATTTAGTTTGTATGTATTGCACATGGGTAGCCAGTGTGATTGATTAAAGATGCGACCTGTATATCGTGACTGGACCATACATTATGTGTACATGTGTTAACTGGCCACATGGCAAATAGATCTGTGCATTAACATGCCTGATACTGATAACTGTCTCACCTGCAATGGCCTGCTGTCTCTGCGGCATGCCAGAGGTACCTATATAGGGGTGACACAGCAGTATGATCATTATCCATGACTGTATGACAGCTACAGGGTGCAATGTGCATGTTAACACATTCACCAGTACAATAGGATATACTATGGAGTATGCACATGTGTGCATACACAGGGTAGCATACTATAGTATGCGGCATGTGTGTAAACATACCTTGCATATGATGTTACATTACATATTGTACAGTGACACATGCAACTAAATGGGATATAATAGTTATATGTGCAGTAGTGACTTACCAGGCAACTCCAGGCTCGGTGGTTGGGAGACACCCACCTCCACGATGGCAGATAGAGTTTGTGGATGCTGTTCTGATGGCATCCCCAGGCTGGCCAGTAGCTCCTCGGTACATGTGAGTGGGGGCTGGGTTGGTGGCCCACCACCTGTTGTACCTTGTTCCCTGGTGATTGCATTTGCACGCTGTTTTGCATGTCTGATCAGGTCCGTGCAGTGTCTGCGCACCTGCTGGTAGGTGCAGTTGTGGCCACCCACATCATTAACCCTCCTGCGAAGTTCCTGCCACAGGTCATCATGCTGCTGGGCATGCTGTGGCACATGGCTGAACAATACCTCATAGTTATCCTGGAGGTAAGGTATGAGGGCCTCATCCTCCAAGCGGCTATATGCTGGCAGTCTTGATCGAGGCATATCTGGAAGACATAATGATGGAGACAGGTCACAGTATCTCAGAGATGCACAGAGATACAGCTGCACATACATGTGTATTACATTTAGTACATATGAACAGTTGTCTTTGCAAATCTTCATGACACTGACACCACTGACATGTTTGTGTCACACACATGTAACACCCGATGGGGACTGGATATTATCACCATATATGTGTGTCACCTCATTACATTGCTCATACTCCATGTGAATGCTGTGTTGATGTGGGCATGTCTGTTTGCCTGTACTGGTGTTCTTACCTATCAGCACATGCCTGGATGTGTCCACATTAATGCTGTTGACCTTGATGCTGTGTATATGTCACATATCAACACATACACTGCCTTAACGGACATGACCTGTGACAATGCAGACATGCACAGAAACCTTTACATGCATGTGTTTTGCCATATACATCTACATGGCACTGTACAGCAGTTCAACATCCTGCCATGTATCGCCTGTGTTGCACATGTGATACACATGGGACAATGGCTAGCCGGATGGTATTTGCAGGGATGGTTATCAACTATAGCATGTACGGCCAAGGTCATGTAGTAGTGTGTATGCCCTGGGCCATGTATGAGCATAGGATGTAAGGTTTTCTAGCTGTATCCGACAGCCATGTTCCTGCCGCCAGGTGAATCAGTGCCACATAACTGATCCAGACAGTTAATGATACATCTACCATGCGGTCATCACACCATGTCTGACAGAGATGACATGTGCAGCTTTGCTGGACAGGGTTGCATAGTATGGCAGGAGTATGTAATGTGTATGGCACAGGGATCTGTCCAGCATGTGGCGATCCTTGTACTAGGAAGGTGGCTGTCCATGACGTATGTTTTTCAGATCAGGATATGTACGTGTAGCATGTCCAACATCACAGTGTTGGACATGTCTTTATGCAGGGTAGGCAGCATGCTGCATAGTGGAGATGAGGATTGTGAAGGCTGGTGTCGCCCATCCAAGCATGGCCAATACCCCTTAAAGGTGATATGTGATCCGATATTGGTCACTTGAGTGATGAGTATGGCTGTACAATGATCTCCATGCTCATGGATGGCACCCTGTCATGACTAGGGTTGCCTCTTATGACTACCTAATAGGCCTGGTGACATCACTAGCTCAGGGAGGTAAACTGCACAGCACCATCCCTTACACACAGTGTCCATTATGTTGACCGCTGCCTAGGTGGTAGTTCATGGGTACAGGGTTATTAACCTAGCGGTGACAATGCAATATGCAGCTGTCAGATTGTGCACATATGTCACGCACCTCACCCACAAAGCCCATTCTGTATGTTGTCCACAACACTGAGTCAGCTATTGCTCCTAGGTCATGGCCATTCACATACTTACATATGCAGATGCCTCCCATTTGTCTGTGTGGTATGGGCTACAATGGGGGGAGTACAAAACATTAACCCTGTTTTACTGTAGCTGCCACTGGTGTGATATGCACATGTCACTCAGACACCTTTTGTAGTGTTGGTTCTGTCAACAGGCCACTGGCAGAACAGTCCTGTGACATACAAAGGTACATCTAGTATACTGAGTGTAGGTGGAACACAGTATGGGTGATGATGTCCTATGACCTGTCACAGGTATGATATGCAGTGTAAAATCATCCGTACTGTCATCTACATCTGTACTGCTAACAACATATACGTTGATTAAGGTTCATGGACTTTCAGACCATACTCAGCAGGGTAATAGTGCAGTGCCTCCCATTATGAGTGGTGTCTCCACTTTGTGGGTTGTGATAACTGTTGGTGTGCACCATTCAGTGTTTTCACAGACTGACATGAACCTATGTTTTACATGATGTGTATGTGTAGAGCAAACTGTTTTGCCATATGTGTATGATACAACCAGGGATGTGGACAGGTCACATGCAGCCTGAGTGCACCTTGTACCATCATAGTTATGGTTACAGGGGCTCTGTAGTGTTCATGGATATGTGATTGTGTACCTGTTGGGGGGGCAGTGAGTTTATGTTATCCGACACCCTATCTGTATTGCTTATTCATGCTCAGCACTTGTTCAGAACATGTAAGCACTTCATGAGCTACTAATTACTATAGCACTCAATCCTACTCATTTCCTACAGGTAAACACTGTTTGTACTTACATTTCCAGCTTGCTTAGAGTAAAACAGCTGTTGTACACACTTACCTCACATATCTAGTGAGAAATGGTTGAATATTCAGGCATGTCCAAGTGTCAATTCCCAGTGTTATCGCCTGTCTATATGATGAATATGGGCATCATGAGGCAATATAGCAATTGTCTCATGTACACAGTCAATGCTCACCTCCTAACATACGACACTACAACCTGTGGGAGATGCACATATGTAGCCATGCTGGAGGTAATGCTCTCTCCAACCCAGACTGAACCTGACAATCATGTGGGGATGTTAAACGTTTGCACCACACCACACTCATCACATAGTCTCACTAGATCTCCACCACCACAGGCCACACATAGTAAGACTACAACATTTGTGGAGCCTCTCAATACTACTCTGTGTAGGCAACAGAGGACTCTGAAGCAGAAACGCAGGCAGCCCCATCACCAAACACAACACCAATTACTTATAGCCCACAGACTCATGTGTGCCCATCAACTACAGCCAATAGGGTGATATAACATACCCAACACACTAGTCATAGGTGACTCTGTAGGCGGTCACACTGATGTCCCACACAGCAGGCTACACAAGGTGATAGTCACTTTCATATGGCTGTCGGGTAGCAGGATCCGCAACATAACCTATGCACTCAGGTCACTCCTCAACAGGTACAATATGACTGTCATTCTCCATGTTAGTGTGAATGCCCTGAGATGTAACTTCCTGGACTACATGTACAGAGACATGCAATAGCTCTCCGATCTTGTAGCCCAGGCAGGTATCGCCCTAGCCCTGAGAAGCATTCTGCATTTGTCCAGACTGATAACGCAGTACAACGACTGAATTATTCACTTCAACAGTTGGCTATGCTTCTGGTGTCATTCCAAGGGTATCCAGTATCTGTCTGCTTTGAATGACATGGTCGACAGAACATGATGCTTTGGCACAGATGACCTGCACCTGTCGGCCCTGGGATTACGGATAATGTCTAAGGCTCTTGCTGCTCCTATAGTGCCTGTTTTAGACACGGTTCAAATAACATATTCACCACCAGAACAGGAACAGGCAAGCAAAACCTGAGGGTAATGTTACTCAATGCTTGACATCTTCATCTCAAATGCACTCACCCGAGGCACTCCTTATAATGGACCACTTTGATATCTCTGCAGTGACTGGGACCTGCTTCTAGGCTCCTGAGAGCACCCCTGCACTAACAGGCTATTACGCAGACCACACCTTTCAGTCATGTAACCAGGACCGGAACACCCACGGCGGAGGTGTGTCCATATTTCACAAGGATGTACACACCTCCAGGCTGGTTGCTTAGCACAATGCATCAGAGGTAATCCAAGTGCAACTAACTGTGGCCATAACTGCTATACAAATTGTAGCTTGCTACGGATTCCACACCATACCCCATGGTTAACGGCCCTCACTTCTTGGTGTACTGGAAAGTAGGGTTCAAACAGGAACTACTGATGTGAGACTGACACTACCCCACACTTAACTGGGATACCTACTCATGTACCGACACATTAGGCCAATGCTTTCTGGGATTCATAACCTCCAATCGGCTGGATCAACCTATCCACACCACCACCAGGGCCAACAATATCCTAGACCTGGACATTACCAACATGTGTGACTGGTGTTCCACACCTGGGGTTATCCCCTCGTTGGTCAGATCCGAACGTATGCTAATCACCCTTGTTATCCACATCCTGGCACCACACCCTTCATGGAAAACACAGTACAATATTTCTACAAAGCCAACTTCAGGCTTCTTATGACAGCAGTAGTAAACATCATGACACCCGTGCAGATGGACAATATAGTTACAAATGTTGATTCATACACAACTGCACTTCATTAGCACTTACACGACTGCGTGGATCAAACTATCCCAAACAGAGCCATGATGGTACCCACCAGATAATGGACGCCACTCTGGGGATCCACTGCCATGGACATAATGTACAACAGAAGGAGGCAACTGTTGCAAAGTAGAGTACAATCCCATGGGTGGGGTAGCTCCCTGGTCAGCCTCAGTAGAAATCTGAGATCCCTTATCACATCCTCCAAAGCTAGCTATGTAAACATTACTGCAACTCATACCAAGGACTACCACAAAGCATTATGGAGGTATGTCACTACTCTCGATGGTGATACCCACATCTGCTCTGACATACAGTGGTTAGGCACGAACATTACAGAACCGACTGATATTGGCAACATCCTGGCAGATAGGTTCAGTGCTAACTTTACACCCCTCTCACACCCTAAAGGGCCCACATCTATACAGGAACAATGCAGAGTCCCTGCGGTCACAACTACGCAGTTCAAAGCTGCACTCTCTAAAGCCTGGAACACAGACTCCATGTGACCGTCCAACATCCCAGGCTGCGATTTACACAAACCTCAGAATGACATGGCTCCCCACTTGGGCACCAAATTCACTAATAGCCTTGTATCAGGCATTGTGGCCCCTGAATGGCACACAGCAACAGTTATCACACTCCACAAAGGTGGTGCCACAATGGACCAGAGGAACTATTGCCCTATACGCCTGACTAGACTGTTCTGCAAGGCTATGGAGCACATCATCATGGAAGTCATTCACAGAGACATTGGTGGCCTCCAAACCTTTGATACCACCCAGTTTGGATTTGTTAGGGCCAGACCATGACTCCTACACCTGGTGGAGTCCTTTGAGACAGTTACCAAGGTAGTAGATGAGGGTAAGGAGGTCCACACAGCCTACCTTGTCCTCTCATTGGCTTTCAACACCGTTCCCCATTCTGGTATTGTCAACATACACATCCACCTGCACATCAACCCCTATGTCACGAGATGTTATGCAAAGTGGCTCATGGACAGGACCCACACAGTGAGGGTAGCATACCCTAGTTCCTACTGTAAATCAGTTACAATTGGCATACCCCAGTCCTCGGTCATAGGGCCCCTCATGTTCGGTATATGCTTCTCTGAGGTACAGGCTAGCACAGAAGGACTTTTCCTGAATAGGTTTGCAGATGACTGCAAACTAGGGGCCATGATTGATTCACCAGCTGATACAGACACCCTCCATAAGGGTGTCACTGTGATGGATACCTGGTGTCGATAACATGGCCTCAAGCTGCATGCCACAAGGTGCATAGACATCCCCTTTGGATTACACCAATCACCCACTGACTATCACATAGGTGGTAGTCCCCTACATACATAAGACATTATAAGGGATCTTAGAACACAAGTATATAGCACCCACTCCTTTGATAACCATATTGCCAAGGTGGCGTGGATATCCTTCTACGTGGCCACCCTAATCTGTAATGGGTTTGTAGCCGGAACAAAGGCAGCCATTGTACCTCTCTACTCCTGACTTATGAAACACGTTCAAGGGTACAACACACCATTTGGGGTGTACCTTATGAAACAACAGCAACGGCTTTGAATACCACAACATTAACACACCAAGAGGATTACTGACCTCTGAAGGATGACGTATGCAGCACAACTACAGAAACCCCAACTGTACTCATTTGCATACTGCATACTCAGAGGTGATCTCTGCTGAACATACAAGGCCCATGTCCACAACAATATTGATGGATATGCTCCACATAAGCAACATAAGCAAAAGCCACTGAGAGCAACATGCTCTGGGATATGTACCCAAATGCAACGATGACTAGGACGTGCTGGAGGGATACATTCCTGAACCAGACACTCACCATGCTTTGGAACATGATTCCTATGTACATCAGGCAGGGACCCTCACTAGCACTCTTCAAGAGATACCTCGATGGGTGGATGGGAGACAGACATGTATGCCAGGGATCACTGCAGTGGCTCTACTGTACACAGGTGCAGGAAACAAATGGCTCTGCTGTTCACAGGCACAGGACACTAACCTAGGGAGGTGCCACAAGTGAAAACACTGTAGTTGGGCTTACGAATGGACTTGGCCAGACAGCATAGTACCTAACTATGAACCTATGAAGCTATTACATGTCCTTTGTGCATGGATAATTGAGTAGCTCTTCCATTTCAATTAGCTATCATGCTGTTACACTGTCTGGTGACTACAAGCCATATGTATCCTGTTATTGTGTATTGTACATGCCAATAGACATACCTGATGTTTGCATAATATAACAGTAATGCTATGTAAAATATTTGACATATCTACCTACAATACTGTACATTTCACATTTTTGCAACAATATCCCATAATGCAAAGCATAATTGCACAGCAGGACCACCTTAGACATGTTATTCTCAGTTATACGCCCATACATATGCCTACTGTTACAGTATATCAACATATACTATCCCCTGTTATGGCATGTACTTGTTGGACAAACCCTGCCACTGACAGTGGCTGGAGTGGAATTGTTGTGTTTAAAGCCCTTATGTAGCATCCCTTGTGGTGTATGAGGTGTTTACCTTGTGGCCCACAGCAGTACACACAATTTCTACAAGCGTTACTATGCTCAACAAGACATCACTACATAATACCTTTTCCCACTGTATGCATTGCGTACACTTTCATTAATACAGAACAGGCACTACATACACTAACATACTGAGTGTTCTACATACCTTCTTAGTGGTCCGAGTTTACGAAAATATCTGTCTTACTCCTTTCCTGTTTCAGTGGTTTTATGGTATGTGCATACGGTTTGAATGTATGGCAAGCCATCCTTTTATATGTAGATACAAGTAACATGTGGTATCCTGCCACCAATTGGTGTTCCGGAGTAGATGATTACATGCACATCAGCTGTGCAGCTACTCCATTAGCCAATTACATGGCAATAGTGGGGTATAATTGAATACTCCACTTGGGTGTTGTCCTTTTGCCCTACCTCGAGGAAGACTGTCTGGATGTGTTTTTTGTGATGAATTGCAACTGCTATATGGAGAGACACAGATATTTTGACTTCATGTCCCCCGTGGATTGTGTGTGACAGCTAGAGGATGTAGTTCTACATGTGAGTGTAGCTGTTATCTCAACCGTCTGATACGAGACTATTGCAAACAAAACCTGTAACATCGGCGTCTGTTCCATTGTACAACAGCAACGATTTCACATAGCGCCATTACAGTGTGTCTCTCACAAGGTATGTTAAGGCTTCTGCAGATGTCATTGAGTGAGTGGATGTTTGTGATGTTATTACAGTCTGTATTGCAATTGTTTCGGGTGTGGGGAGATGTAGGTGGGTGTACATAGCAGATAAAGGTTTGTGGGGACTGCATTTATACATATTCCATATGTGTGTGAGGGCTCCTTCCCTAATTGAAGACCTATCATTTAGTAGACTAATACTATGGTTATTGCAGGCTTATTCATTAAGCCATTGTTAATTGGTTCCTATATAGCATGCAGGTGATGTTGATCCTTCAATCCCTCTGGTAATACATCGATATGTAATGAAATGTTGCTACATGAAAGCTGTCTCGTGTATTTCTGTCACAGATATTTGCACTCATTGCAGTTGTGTTGTTGACTGAACCTCTTTGGCTTGGGTTGCCACCTTTTCAAATGGCCATAGTGGGACATTTTCAGGACACACATCGGATTTTAGAGGCAGACACATACCCACGGTCAGTACAAAGGATAGAACTTAACCTTTTTTTCCTAAATAAAACCTTATTCTTGCAGCAGTTTAGTTGCTTATTATATTTCTTGTAACATTTAGGTATTTTAGGTACAGAAATAACTATTTTATGCAACTATTACATAAAATATGGGACATAATTATGTCCTACAATCTCAGGACATTTGCCCTTTTTAATATTTTTTGTCAGGACACAACTGCCCAAAGAGGGACTGTCCCTCTCAAAGTGGGACAGGTGGTAACCCTATGCCTAAGGCCAGCTATGACCACACCTACTGTAATAATCTACCTCTGAGTTAGCACAAACAGACACATGAAGCAAGCACACACACACACACACACACACACACACACACACACACACACACACACACACACACACACACACACACACACACACATTACAGTCCCACGGAAACACACACCGCACTCAGAACACACACTTACACACACTACGGCAATCAGAAACACACTTAAACACAGTACCTACCTGAACCGCAGCACCAGCAGCAATAACTAAATGTCCCTTAACATCGTGATAATAGTACTCGTGGTTTTAGTGTTCCGGTACTGTGGTCTTTCGGTCTTTAAGCCTCGTGATTACGTGTGTCAGTATGTAAAGCATTCGGTAGTTGGCAGTATCCTATTTATTTGTACCTCCATGGTTGTGTACATGTTGTTAACCTATCTATATATTTGCTGATATATGTATATCAGTATATATCGACATATATCTCTCTATCACCCTTTCTATCTCTATATTATATATATATCTATATATATATATATATATATATATATATATATATATATATATATATATATATATATATAGAGCGAGAGTGATCATACCTTTCGTTGGGTACATGGTGGTGTATACTATTTCTGGAACTCTGCCCTTTTATGTTTTAACCTGTCACAATACACACCTGCCGTTGGTACATCTCAGGTAGCTTAGTGGTAGGTGATTGTGTGCATGGTTGCGTGTTCTACTCCTGGCAGTGGTCGTTTTACCTCTCAGAGCAGGCACTATTAGTACAAGGGTGAATAATGCAGATTTCACCTGTTCTGGCCATTTTTGACCATGATCTACGTGATATTCAGCAAAGCTTAGACCTGTTTTGCACATATCCGTGTTGTCATGTTTAAATGACGCTTACCATCACTTGCCGGCACATAAACCCACTAACATGCACTTAAACATGCTCTAATGACCTGCATCCAGCATCCATTATTCATGCCATCGGAATTACGTAACGGCCCTTGCAGGTCGTGGAACCGGGAACATGCACGACACAGTCAGTGGCTTTACCACTTGGGCATCTGGGATATGTACAAGTGTTATGGTGTTTTGTATGTGGACTGTACTATGGCTGTTCCTCCATACTGCAAACAAATGTGTAACTCAGTTAGTTTACATATGGATGATACCTATTAATGGTATGTCCAAGTGATGTTTAATGGATGTGCTCCAGCTATGGGAATCCATGTCACAGTGAGCCACACACTGTAATGTGCTACACCTTGCCACAACCATAACTGGAGAATGCTGGGGTGATGGATACCTGTCATGGGTACTCCCCATGCTTTGGAACTACATCCCTGATTACATTATATGGAGCCCCTCATTAACACACCAGGGAATCCTTGCAGAGTGGGTGGGAAACAGTGGTTACACACATGGATCCCACAATTGCCTCTGCTCCACAGAGGGACAGTTAGTTAATCGATGGGGTGGCGACAGCAGACACATTTTGCCTAGGCTGATGAATGGCCTCTGACAATCAGGCATGTACCTACTGATGTACCTAGGAACCTATATATACAGTATCAACACATGCTGTTAGCTTCGTTTACTGTTCAGGTGTTGACATACCTTGTTCCAATAGCTGTTGTGTGTGCAATAGTTGAGAGCTGCTTAAGTAGGATTCACACAGTAGACCACCTATACATAACAATTTACAGGTGGTCATGTGTGTGTGCCATCCATTTTACTGTGTGTGCAGGTGGAGAAGTGTGTCAGTCTGTAGGGGCCTACACTGTCAGTGTATGTGCTATACGTTCCCTCTTTGCCAAGGCATGGGCATATTGGGCATGCCTCCGTCTGCCTACTGGGGCTGGCACAGGGTGTTCGTGGTCTGAATCCCTCTGTGCCTGTGATGCCCTTGGCAATTGCAGTGGGCTGTGAGGGCCTTCACCATTATGTCCCTGCTGCAGCTGTTTCCGCAGGATCATATTATGTAGCATGGCACATACTATGAAGATGTGGGCACACATGCCTGGAGAGTACTGCAAGTCTCCACCAGATATGTCCAAGCAATGGAACCATGATTTCAGCATCCCAAACACATGCTCTATGATGATTCTGGTTTGTGCGTGTGCCTCATTATGGCATTCTTGCATGGGTGTGTGTGCATTTCTGATGGGAGTCATCATCCATGGCTCCAGTGCATAACCAGCATCCTCCACAAGATGGCCATATGGGATGTCCTCCCTGACAAATACCTGATACAGCTGTGAGGCATGCCA
Organism: Protopterus annectens; assembly: GCF_019279795.1. NCBI lineage: Eukaryota > Metazoa > Chordata > Ceratodontiformes > Protopteridae > Protopterus > Protopterus annectens. Next base: position 1,474,661,498 of record NC_056737.1, on the reverse strand, counting down.
GATGTGGGAGTCATGGTAGCTTCCAGGGCTGCCAGCACACACATCCGTGATAATGCCCTGGGCATTGCACACGACCTGGCAGTTGATGGAGTGGTATCCATTGCGGTTTATGTAGTGCCTACCATGCTCACCAGGTGGTGACTTGATATGTATGTGCGTGCAGTCTATTGCACCCAGTACCTCTGGGTAGTCTGCCACATGGTGGAAGAGACACATATTGCTGGCCAACTCCTCCTGAGTTTGGGGGAAGTATATATGTTCATTGGCATGTGGTAACATGGCATCCAGGAACTGGTGGAGTACCCTGGATGCTGATGCCTGTGAGATCCCCATGGTATCTCCAGTTGGCCTTTGAAAGGTACCTGTGGCTAGTATTCTCAAGCTTACACATACCTTCGTGTCCACTGGGATGGGTTCCTCTCTGTTGTTCCTGGATCTGAGGCATGGCCGGCACAGCTCAACAATTTGCTGTATGATGTCCCTGTCTACCCTGTAATGCTCTACTATCTCCATATCATATAGCCCCTGGTAGGTTACCCTTGGTCTGAACACTCTTCTCCTCCTTCGGGGCCTGACGTGGTTGTCAGCATCAACCTCCACACAACCTTCAGTCTCCAACACATGGTGATGAATCACAGCTATGGCAGCTCCCAACAAGTACATTGTAAAAGTTCCCCGTCTGTTTACACCGATGATGCAGTGTTTGGGAATACATGAGTGTGTGTGAGGTGCCTTCACACTTTATACTATTGTGCTTTGAACACTGATGATGTCATAGGGTGTGTATGTACAATTAGAGCTGCAGGGTATCTTATGTGTTTTACTGCAGGTACTGCTATTGTGGTGACTTTGGTATTGAATTACATTTAGCTGCCGTGGATCACCTCTTGCCCTTGCCTTCACTTTTCTTAATGATTCCCCTCCCATTGTCGGGTATGCATCCAGCAGCCTGCTTTCTTGTTTTGTACTTTCCCAAACCAGGATTGTGTTGCAAAATGCATTCTATAGCTGATCTTCTGCAGGTTTGTTTTGCTCTGTGGTGACAGTTCTCTTTTCTTTGCAATCTGACACCTCCCCTATCCTGTTCTGCAGGTTGCTACTAGCAGCCTTGTTAGCTGCCGTCAATGGCCCACTGTGAGTTAATAGGTGTTAATTACCCAGTTGTACTCCAATTACCCTACTGCGGCATTCTCTTATTGTCTTGCCATAAACTTCCTGTTTGAGCTGTGGTGCGCGGTGCATGCGTCCACTTACCGGGTTTCGGGCACGTTGTCATCCACATACACATGCGCTTTCGGGCACCATGTGTGCTCTCAGATAAGCAAAGCAATACCCACATCCACACCGCTATCCTGCGGATTTGTTTAGCAATAGGCAACCTGGATTTGCATTGCTCCAATGTGCTTACAGCTACAGTGGCACACCCCACTGCTAAAGTCATGTATACCTCCAGACCCCTCCTCGGTGTTGTAGTGCTGTGCCGTATGGTACATCCTTAGGATGGCGGGATGTTTGCGATTCAATATTACTTGCCTCATTTGCATGGCATTGACTACTAATTCATAGTTACTGCGCCGAACACTGTCACAGACCCTTAGCAACCCTTACAGCTTGGTTGTGATGTAGCATGCATACCATTGACTCTTATGGTGAAATCATGATTTGTGTTACATTGCAATTTTATGACATCTCTATATATTTTTCTTGTGTTCACGTTTGCGCACACATGGCCTGCGGTTGTACTGTGCGTTACTGTGGCCATGACATTAAATGTTATTTGTTATGTGTTGTACATGTCATTTCATGCCATTGGCTGTATATTTAGCCATTGGCATATGTTAACTTTGTAATACATAAGTTTGGTCCGCTTTCATGGCTCCGATGTTCTGTTTGGAAAAATGTAAACCGTTTCTTTTGGTTTACATTTCTGTATGCTTACGCTATGCCTGCACCACTTCATGAATCGCTATGTACCTTCAGTTGCATGCTGCAGTACTGCGCATGGGGTGATTAGCATACATGAGCCGAGAGCTGCGCAGATCTGGCGTATGCTGGTAGTGCAAGTGGAATTGGCTAGTACCTGAATCGCTCGGTGGCCATATTTGGCATTATACCGCCTACGTTACGCCTGTGCCTGGCACAAGCTTCATGAATCCCAGGGTTAATGTTACCCAGTACTCTTTGTGGCTATTTTGATGCTTGGGGAGCTACTGTTTAAAAAAATGATTGCTTTTCCTGATGATATAGTTAACCTGTTATAATTTTGTCTAGATTGTGCTATTTGAGAGCTTTTCCTATGTCTCAAAGCATTATGCTTAACTGACATCAGTTCCTTAATTTCTGTTTACATATAAGGTGCAGTAATGGCTTTAACCTTGTTCTTATATATTTGTGCTGCACAGCTGAGGATAGCTAGGAGTGTGTGGTTAAGTAGTTGGCAGCCTCATCTAGTGCGATAGATTTCAGAGGCTGTCATTTGCATTGTTTTAGTAACTCATTTGAAGTGCACTTATAGAAATACTGTTTTGTCTTACAGCAACTTGAGCATGATATTTTTGTTGTTTTTTCTGCTGCTCCAGATAACAAATGCTGGATGATAGCTATTAAAGCAGTTTGGTAAGCAACGAAAAGAGAGAATTTGAGAAATCTGTGTTGTTTGTATACAATCAATAATGCTTTCTTTGCCACTGCTTTTGTCTATTCTAGTAGTATTAATCATTATTGTGGGAAACCAAATTAATCAATGTTTCATGCAGAGTATATATTACTATTCTCATTGGCCCAGTATGTGTTTGCATCACCCAATATGAGAGTATTGTGTTTAGTGTTAGTAGTGATCCAGGATAAAATATTTTCAAAACCAGAACTATTCATATTGATTGGGTTTGATGGTGTGCAGATGACTGGTATGTTAAGTTGAGTATAGTAATTTATAATAAGATGGAGTGAGATTTTGGATGAGATAAATGGTGGTACCATTAAGTCAATATAAAGATGCTTGAGTTGGTTTGAGTATAATATGCACATCCTGCCATACTTTTTTTTGGTAATTCTATCTACCCTAATAATATATGCTACACCCTGGTGGACAGTATCTCTTAATCTGATCTACTTAATTTTAATTGGGATTTGGTGATAACTAAAGTATCAGTTTCATGGTGATGGATCCAGCTATGGAACTTGGTTATTTTATGATTGATGATTTGAATGTTCATATGAAATATTTATATTCCATGAATGGGTTGAAAGGTATTATAGAGTTGTGAATTACAGGAGGTAAGCTTAGACTTAACTTCCATTTCACCACACAGTAATACATGTTTTGACTATAAAGAGCAATGATGCAGAAGTTTTGAAATGATTTTGTGATATGACTAATTTTTCCTGAAAATTAATGATTAGAGAGATATGTGAGGATATACTAGTTTTTTGTACAGATCTTGCATTGGGCACTCAGGGTCACCCTCACCAAGTACTTAATCTACTTAAACTAACTTCTCTCAACCCAAATGAGCAGTGACCCTTTTCCAAGATACCCCTGAAATATGACCTCAGCAATCTTGATACAGAAACTTAATTGCTACTGTTTGCATCAAAAAATTGCATTATATTGGTCAATACACAAAGATCATAGGATCATCGGAGTTTACTAGGCCATCAACCCAGAGGTAATTTCTAGCCTTGCATTTCATACCAATGTAATACAATAGATACTCAAGTCAATACCCATGACTGCATTTATTAATGACTGCCCATGTCCAGGATGGTTGTGGGTGCTATCCCCAGTACAAATTTTTGGTGACTCATCCACCCCAGTGTCATAGAGGTGCTCTGATTCACATGAATTGGCAGCCTATTCCAAAGACACATCAGTCACTGGGAGATAAATCTGCCTCTCCACCATGTTCTATTTAAGTTGCAGGCCATATTTAGGTCCCTGGAATGGGTAGCTCTAGCCCCATTTGATTTACAGATGTGCAGCAAATTCATTACTTCTGGGTCAGAGATTGCTCTGTAAGCCAGCCATAAGTCTCCCCTAAGAAAGCTATATGATACTGAGTATAGTGACAAGGACTTTAGTTGGTCTGTGTAAGGCACGTGCTTGCGTCCCTTGATCTTCTTAGTTAGAAACATCTGAAATCTCTCCAGTTGCTGCAGGTGCTTTGTATGGTACATGCCAAAAGGGGTGTTATACTCAGTTAAGGGCCTGATTAGTGACGAGTATAGAGAGTTATAACCTCCTTTGGTCTAGAGCTGATGCCTTTGCTAATCAAGTGTGCTACATAGAAAGCCTCCCTTACTACACTAGATACATGGTGGTCAAAGTTAAGGCTGCAGTCTACTTGTGATCCCAGATCTCTTGCCACTTCGTAGGTACATATGGTATTGCTGTTAATTTGATAGTTTGAAGGAACATTGTTTTTACCAAAGGGAATGATGCATGTATTTGCATTCAGTTTGAGACTATGACTAAGACAATAGTCCTTGGTCTGCATAAGACCCTTCTGAAATACATTAATATCATTTGGGGATTCAATAATTGAACCCAGTTTGCAGTAGTTTGCAGACTTGGTCAGCCACAGCCCCTTAGTTTTAACCTGAACTTCTGAGAAGTATATACCAAACAGTAGGGGTTCCAACACTGACCCTTGACAACCTGCTGGTGACAGGTCTGCTGGTTGATGTGGAGTCACCTATTTTGATAGTGTGTGACTAGTTTGTAAGCCATCTGGCAACCTGTCTTAGAACAAAGGGGTTTACATTCAGTTTTCTAAATTTATCTGTAATGCCTCAATGTGAGATTGTGTCAAGGGCCTTTGCCAAGTTGAGATATGCTGTATGCACAGATTTGCCCTCATCAATGGTGCTGACCACATTTTTGAAGAAATCCACAAGGTTTAATGGGCAGGATCTGCCCTTGATGAAGCCAAATTGTGTTAGATCCAGGGTTTGGAGGTTGCCTATGTCTTTATTTATGAGGTCCATGATGATACATTCCATGGCTTTGCAGATGAAGCTGGTCAGACTTATAGGTCTGTAATTCCCTGGGTGTGTTGCTGAGCTAAGTTTATGGAAGGGAATAACTGCTGCTGTTCTCCATTCAACTGGAACAAAGCCAATGGTTAGGCTGTGATTGCATGGGGTACTTAATGGTGATGTTAGTTCATGTTTTAGTTTGTTTGCAAGACAGCTTGGGATGCCGTCTGGTCCCACAGAGGCTGTGTTTTTTGCCTTAGACAAGGGTTTAATGACCTGTGCTTCAGATATGTAGGGTGGGAAGGTTTGTGATAAGTTTGGAGGGGATAAAGCAGTGCAATTTTCATCAAATCTGTCCATTAGCAGGTTTGCTATCTCTGCAGGACAGGATCAGTGTGTGTGATACCGTTAGTCACTAGTTTGGCATATGCTTGCGTCCTACCTTTTAGGCTGTGTACATAGCTGTAAAAGGCCTTATGATTATCCTTAGCTGTGATTGCTAAGTTTTTCCTCAAAGTTACCATTAGAGGATTTGACATGTTGTCTTATTTGCCTGTTGAGGCTGAGGAGGGTGATTTTCTATTATTGGGGCCTTGCCTTAGTTTTCTTTGACAGCAGGTTTTTGCATTTGTTGTAAAGTCTGTTGATTCTGGATGTTCATCAGGCTGGCTTTTTTTTACTTCGGACTGTGGCTTGGATTCTCTCTGGAACAGCTGAGTCTTATGCAAGTGATTGTACAGGGCTTTAGTGTAAGCGTTGGTATAGTTTCCACTTCCAGCTGGGGATGGGGCTAGGAATGTATTTATACATTCCCCTAGGACAGTATAGTTTGTTTGGTGAAGTTTTTTAGTCTGACTTCACCCTTTGTGAGTTCTGGTAGTAGTGCAAGTTTGAATGTGACAGATTTGTGGTCAGATTTAACTAATGAGGGTCTGATAGTTGCAGTGGTGAATCTGTCTGTCATGCTAGTCAGGTCCAGATGTAGTATGTTTGTTCCTCTTGTTGCTGTTTGAACAATTTGTTCCAGGGCATTTGAGTTAATAAAGTCAATGATCATTTGCACTAGCGAGTTAGGGCTAAAGTAGTTTTCCCATTTAGTAGGATAATTTTGACTGACTCCAGTTTGGTCAAGTCGGCCTTGTGCACATCATGATCCATGGAGGGGGATCTATAACTAGCAACTACTTGAATGGGGGTCATACTCACAGTAATCTGAATTTGGAGTAACTCCATGGAGTTGTCAAGTCTAACTAGTCAGGAGGTAAATCTGTCTCTAATATAGATAGAGACACCATTTCCTTTGGTTCTCACATGTTCATTTTGCGGTCTGAAGGTGTGGAAGGCATTGTAGCCTTGCAAGGCCAGGGTACTCTTTGAGGGCTTGAAACAAGTTTCTGTGTCTGCATAGACATCTACATCCACCAGTGATAGAAATACTTCAAGACATGCAGTTTTTTTGTTTAAGCTCCTAGCATTTAGCAGCATAACCCTTATTTTGTTATGGTTGGCAATTTTCATGTTGCCTGTTTGGTTTTTGACACCTTGCCTAAAAAGGCACTATGGGGAAGGCAAGAGCTTTTTCCAGCAACAAAAGCCTACTGGTGCCAGGTGCAACCCATATCTGTCAAAAAAGTGAAGTTTGTAGACCATGTCATCCTAGGCTGATAGAAACTGGATCCTCTTTGAATGAAACCAAAAACAAAGCTAATGAATGAAACCAAAAACAAAGCTAATTATTGAAATTGATAATTTTTTGTTTGTACTGTGCCATCATTCTAGAAAAAGGTAATAGGCTGCTCATGGCTAGGAACATACCTGTCTGGGACCTGTACTCGGAGAGCTCAGTCATGTCTTTCTTCATATAGTCCAGTGAGGTACATCTCAGGTCATTCACTCCAACATGAGCTATGACACAGCTATAATGGTACTTGTTGCCGAGACAACTGAGTGCATGTGTGCTTTGATGAATCCTGGCACCAGACAGGCAGCTGACTGTGACTTTCTCCTCATCTGACTTGGTGAGTGTGTGACATCTGTGTGTCTAACTATAGAGTCTCCAATGACAAGAAAATGTGTTGTTTGAGTGTTATACCTTAAGGGCTTGGTAGGTGTGACATTGGTGTTGCTATGTGTCTTGGGTGCTGTGGGAACTATGTTAGTTGTAGCCATCTTTTGTTTTAGAGGAATCTGGTGTTTTGGTAAGTTTTTTGAGAGAACTTCTGCATATGTTGATTTATGTGTTGGATGCATACTGTGTGTATGTGTAGTGGTACTATGTGCATGAGTAGTGGTGGGTGAGTTGATGACCTCTTCAGTGTAACTGTTTTGAGTGCACGTGAGCAGAGATTCAAGATTCTTGGTGCAGATACATCTCTCACGCTCTATAGTAGAGTGAGTTATTAATAGGGTTGTCAGTGTAGATGAGGCAGTTGCTACACTGCCTCAGGAGACCCAAGTCAACAAGGGTGGCAGGAGAAACAAGGGTAATCCAATTGTCCATAATGCTAGGTATGAAGAACTGTTATCACAAAGAGGGTGCTTTCAGGACTGATCTAGGAGGTGCTCTGTTGATGGGTATTTCTGATGGGGTTTTTGGCTGGTGGTTTAATAGTTCACAATTCACTACCAATACTTCTTAGACTGGAGATGCAATAAAGATGAGGACTACATTAATGTACTACAGCTGTAGCTAAGGAAAAAATTGTCTAAATTATCTGTCTGGCTATGGTGCAAAATTGTGAGACAATGTGCAGTACTGCACAATGTGCAAACAAGCATAAACCCACTCAAACGCAGGGCTTAAATGCCAGAAGCTAAAAACTTTAAAATAAATGTTAAAAACTCAATAAAAAGCAGTGGGGGTGCTTACTCCAAGTCCTAGACCAATCACCCTTCACCAGACAGGTTTCAATCAGCACACTTCTCTCATAAGGGTGCAGAAAGGCCCCTTCCAATCAAAGATGTCTTGGAAAATATGCTCAAAATACAACAGCCACTACAAACAGACCCAGATGCAGCAAACCTGTATCTGGGATAGGCCACAGCTACTAGCTACATTAATTTAGGTGGGAAACACTAAAACAACATTTTAAACAGTGGAATAACAGCAGCAATACACTAAAAATGTTTTAAACAGCAAAGGGGCACTCCTTCTTCTGGCTTTTCCCTGTTAGGGGTCGCCACAGTGAATCACTTGTCCGCTCATGATTGGCAGTGGAGTTTTACAGTGTTGAGTTGCCAGCCTGGCACCCAACCTTCCACAGAAGGCACACACACACAAGCACTCACACCTATGGCCAATTTAGAGTGTCCAATCCACCTACTGCATGTCTTTGGGATGAAACTGGAGCACCTGGAGGAAACCCACGTGACCACAGGGAGGACATGCAGACTAAACACAGAAGGCACCCCAGCCAAGGACTGAACCAAAGAACCTCTTGCTGTGAGGCGACAATGCTAACCACTGTACCACCATGGCCGCCCCTAGCAAAGGGACACTAAAGAGTATTTTAAACAGCAAACAAATCAGTTATTTAAAACGCTGCTTGGAGAGAAAATAGAACAGATGCTTTGCAAACAGTAGCAACAATTACTTTGCAGACAGTGAAAATAGCAAAAGAAAGTTTTACAACAGTGAAAACAACAACACAATACAATTTAACAGGCAAAGTAAGGCAGGCAGATCCAGTGCAAACAGTACAGTCTAGTTTTAGTATTAAATTACAGTATTAAATAAGCAGAACACAGTAATAAGTGCAGTAAATAGTATAATCAAGCAAAAAAAAAAAAAAAAAAAAAAACAGGCAACTTTTTATGTTTTTTTTGGGGAAGCTCAGAAGTCTCTAGTCATCTGGTATCTCAGCTCAGAGTTGTTACTGGTTGCCCACCTCAGTTCAGCTCAGTTCAAACAAGCAGAAACTCACTCAAACACAGGGCTTAAATACAGAAGCTAAAAAACGTAAAAAAAACTTTTAAAAACTCAAAAGAACCAATGAGGGTGCTTACACCAAGCCCTAGACCAATCACCCTTCAACAGACAGATTCCAGAAGGCACACTTCTCTCACAATGATGCAGAAGGGACCCTTTTAATCATAGATGGCTTGGAAAATGTGCTCAGAATACAAAAGCCACTACAAACAGACCAATATGCAGCAAACCTGTATCTGGACTATACTACAGCTATTAGCTACACTAATTTAAATGGGAAACACTAAAAAAATGTTTGAAACAGCAGAAAAATATCAGACACTAAAAATAATTCACACTGCGGAAAATCATCAAGAGACACTAAGGAATGTTTTAAACAGCAAGTAAATCAGTTATTTAAAACACTGCTTGGTGGGAAAATAGAACAAACAGGGCAGATGCTTTGCAAACAGTGAAAAGTAGCAACAATTACTTTGAAAACAGTGAAAATAATGAAAAAAAAATATTGCAACAGTGAAAACAGCAGCAACATATGATTTAACAGGCACAGTAGGGCAGACAAATGCAGTGCAAACAGTGCAGTTTAGTTTACACAATATTAGGGAAGACAAGAACATAGACTGGCCAGTGCAGGAAGAACTCTTGTCTTTAGATGCGCCTCTTGCATTAGCACCACCTTCTGATATGATGCCTGCAAATACTGCTACTAGTTAACCTATCTATGAGTCAGTCACATCATTCCCCTCTACCCTGACATGTAAACTAGACCCCAAGACTCTTGAACTACGTCTTTTTCCTCTTACCTACAAAGAACAGTCCACTTTCTTACAGGATGTAATCATGATGTCTGGTTGTCACGTGCTTTTATCCCAGCTGCTTCACACTTAAAAGGAAATTACTGCAGTGCATCAGAAAGATTGCCTTCACTTAAAACCTAGAGGACAACATCATCCACAAATAATGAAGACACAACTCTTACATACCTAGGTGGAACACTCCAAAAAACTCAGCTGCTTCTTTATATCCTACCCATAAAAGATATGAATAGATGTGGAGATGCAGCATAACTTTGTCATTGTTTTATGGCTTCTGTCAACAGTTGTGCATTTACTTGTCTCAAGAATTGGCATGAGTTGTGTATTTCATTTACTTTGTGAAAGGTATAGCTAAGGGTACCACACTATTGCTATGTAGGGATAAAATCCTAACTAAGGCCCAGTGCCCTGAGTTTGAATAATATGTCAGACATTTGACAGCCCAACAGGGAGGATGTCTGTGCCCATCCTAAGTAGATGATGTGAGTTCTGATTGGCTAACAGTACTACTTCTTACCGGATCATTGCTGGGAGACAGAGATGGAGTCAAATGTGTGGAGGACCATGCAGCAAAATATGTGGGTGTAATCATTAAAGCTAGTGATACTAACCCTTGTCAGCCTTGGAAAGAACCATGAATATGCTGACAGAGAGACACAAGTGCCCCCCCCCACCCCCCAGCTGTAATGTAGGTGCCTTTGCCACCACAAAGTGAGAGAGAATATGATCTTAGCTGCAAAATAGCTGTTATTGCCAGGATGCTATGATAAAAGCAGACTCCCCAGTGTATGTGTGTCTGGATGATAATGCCCAGGTGGCTCTCACAATAGTGGTCAGAAGGGATTCTATCAACCCTAGGAAATATACAAGCTTGAGGTGGGAATGAGGTGGTTTGATGGTTGGCAGGCCAAGAGTGAAAACTACCTAGAAAAAATCATATCTGTCTTTTCAGTAATGCTGCAGCTGTGTGTGGGAGAATGCAACAATTTTCATTCTCTTTGCCTCATATGAAAAGCTACATTACCTCATTTTGGAATGAAAGTGTCTATATGTTATAAGCAGCTTGGCTTAAAATGGAGAAAAGGCTTGTTTTGCCTTGCAAACACTACCCTCCAAATTAAGGAGTGCAGTTCCAGGACTACTCTCTTTTTTTCCTTTTTGGGTGGACTATTGTTTAGACTTGGGAAACCTCTAGTTTGCAAGGAAGGCTGCACCAGGAGAACTGGATATTCTTCTATTTAGACTATACACATGAGGATCTCTGATTAAAGATGGATGTATAAGATGGATGTAAAAGCATTTTAAAAGGAATTCAAAGAAAAGAAAATACAGAGTGCATTCTCAAAGTTAGTAAGCTCAAGTTCAGATAATTTAAATGCTGGGGAATTCAATAAACCATTTTTACTTTGTGCGTGCTGCAGCACAATGAGGGCATGGGCGAGGCACGTTTCAGATTCAGTAAACTCCGTGAAGGGGCGTGCAATCAGCACACTCATGCACAAATACGAAAACTTTTATGGAACGCAAATTGCAGCATAAGTAACTAAAATTTATGCTTATGAAGCAAGCCAACATTACTGAGCAATCCATCAACCTAAAAAGAAGCCATGTAGACTCTGTGTACGTGTTGGTAGTATACACAGACATTGTCCACATCCAGGAGACTATATTGAAACAAGGCCAATGAAAAATATAGAAAGTTGTACATAACTGACCTTAACAGATAACACAACACATAGTATGGCCTGCTTACTCCCTGTGAATGCTAAAAAAAATCAGTCTCCAAAACAAAAATGTGAGTTTAATTGCCCTGACATAAATGCACCTTTGGTCCCCCGCCCCAACTGAATCATAAACTTCTACATAATGCAGCCCTTTAAAATATGTACAATTGATGAAATACTCTATTAAAATGTACTGTAAGTATGATGTGTTCTACATGACATATATATAAGCAAACTAATATACTACCTTTGTTTGCAATATTTTGCTCCCATGCAATTACCCTGCTTACACAACTACTAAACATGTAGAATGCAGGCTATCAGCATGGTCATTAAACAAATATCAGTAGAGTTACTGAATCACAAAAAAAGTAACTGTGTAGGGATGTTCATTTTGTGTAGGGATCTACATGGTGTTTATGTTTCCAATGGCTATCAATGGTGAGTAATGACATCAGGAGTATGTGTCAGCTTCCATTTTTTTTTTCCATGTCAATATGTTTGCTCATTGCTGCACTTAGTGCACCAACAGGAAATGGAACAATAAAAGGATTGTTATGCAACTATACTAAATAAGCTACAAATTACTACAGCATGCAACCTTCCTCATTACCTAATGGAAAACAGTTTTGTACTCATTTTCCTCACTTGTCTAGAGAAAAATATTTTTTTATTCAGGCATGTCCAAGGGTCAGCTCCCAGTGTTTTCTCCTGTCTATCTGATGAATCTGGGCATCTTGGCGCAATGTAGCAATTGCCTCATGTACAAAGGCAACCCTCTCCTCCTACCACCCAACACTACAACCTGTGAGAGATGCACTTATCTAGCCAAACTGGAGGTAAAGCTCTCCCCAACCAAGACTGATCCTGACAGTCAAGAGGAGTAGGTAAACACTTGCACCACACCACACATCACATAGTCTCACTAAACCTACGCCAACAAAATCCACACATAGAAACAAAAACATTTGAGGAGACTCTCAATAATAATCTGCTCAAGCAACAGAGACCTCCAAAGCAGAAATGCAAGCAAACTCCACCCCCCCAACACAACCCAAATGACACAGAGCCCACAAACTCAGTGTGCCACTCAACCACAGCCCATAAGGCAAAACAACATACCCAACACACTAGTCATAGGTGACAATATAGTCAAGCACACTGATGTCCCACTCACCAGGCTAAACAAGGAGAAGGTTACTGTCAGCTGCCTGTTGGGTGCCAGGATCCGCCATATAATCCATGCAATGAGGTCACTCCACAACAAATACAAATATGACTCTGTCATTGGCCATGTTGGTGTGAATGAACTGAGATGAACCTCCCTGGACTACATGAAAAGAGACATGGAAGAGCTCTCAGATCTTGTAGCCCAGGCAGGTATGACACTGGCTCTGAGTAGCATCCTGCCATCGCCCAGAATGATACCGCAGTACAAGGACAAAATGATTGACTTCAACAATTGGCTAAACTTCTAGTGTCATTCTAAGGGGATCCAGTATCTGTCTGCCTGGGATGACATGGTTGATAGACCATGATGCTTTGCCAGAGATGGCCTGCACCTGTCACCCCTGGGATTCTGGATACTGACTAAGGCACTTGCTGCCCCTATAGTGCCTTTTTTAGGCAAGGTTCAAATGACAAATTCACCACCATAACAGGAACAGACAACAAAAACTGAGGGTAATGCTATTCAATGCTAGAAGTCTAAATCTCAAAATACACTCTCTCGAGGCAATCCTTAAAAGAGAGAACATTGATGTCTGTGCAGTGACTGAGACCTGGTTCAAGGCTCCAGAGAGCACGCCTGCATTACCAGGCTATAACTCATACCACACTTTTTGGCCACCCAACCTAGACTGGAACACCAAAAGGCTGAGATGTGTCCATATTCATTAAGGATCTCCACACCTCCAGGCTAGTTGTTCAGTATAATGCATCCAAGGTTATCCAAGTACAACTAACTCTGGGCAAAACTGAAATCCAAATTGTAGCTTGCTACAGATCCCCCAGGATTCCCTTTCCTCTTTTCTTGATATACTGGAAAATATTAGGGTTCAACCAAACACTCTAATAATGGGAGATTTCAACTACCCCAACATTGACTAGGAAAACTACTCATAGGTTCATAGGTTCATAGGTTTATACTAGGCTATCTGCCCTAAGGCATTTATAAGCCTAGCCCAAAGTTTTGTGGCTTACGCCACCCCTTATGTTAAAAAATACTGTGCCCATTAGTTTGTTGTGCCTCTGTCCAGCAGTGACACAGAGATGATTCCCGGGGTAAACCTACAATCTCCCATCCACCGGTCAAGATTTCTCTTGAACAGAGCCAGCGAGGTGCTCTGCCTCACATGGACCAGGATTTTATTCCACAGCATAGGGAGTCTCTGGGTGACAAATCTATCCCTCCAGCATGTCCTATTTATATCTGTGCTAAGGTTTAAGTCGCTTGCTCTAGTGGATCTGGTAGATTTGGATTTTTTGAGGTGGAGCATGTCCATTAATTCCGGGTTGGACATGGCCTTGTATGTCAGGCACAGGTCACCTCTGAGCAGGCGGTATGCGACTGAATAGAGCTGGAGTTTCTTCAGTCTGGCAGCATATGACAGATTTTGGAGTCCCTTTATCCTTTTGGTGAGGAACTTTTGGGGTCTCTCCAATTGCTGCAGGTGTCGGGTGAGATACATCCCGAATGGGGCATTGTACTCAATCATTGGTCTGATAAGTGAAGAGTACAGGGGAACAATGACCTCACTTGATCTGGATGTGAATCCCTTCATGATCAGGTGGGCAATGTAGAAGGTCTTTCTAACCACTTTAGCAATGTGAGTGTCAAAAGAAAGGCCACTGTCAACCTGGGTCCCCAGGTCCCTGATAACCTCTTCTGTGCTTAATGGATTGCAACCTATATGGTAGCTTGGGGTTACCTTGTTTTTCCCGAAGGGTATGACTATAAATTTTTTGACATTTAACGTCAGGCCATGGCTCTAGCACCAGTTATCAGTTTCTGTGAGACCCCTCTGAAGGATATCTGTGTCCGATGTACTTTACACTATGGCGCCCAGTTTGCAGTCATCTGCAAACTTTGTCAGCCATAGTCCTCCTATGTTTGCCTGTACATCTGAGAAGTAGATGCCGAACAACAGGGGGCCAAGGACTGAGCCCTGTGGGACACCACTTGTGACTGGCTTGGAGTCTGACATGGCGCCAGCAACTCTAACCCTGTGGGTTCTGTCCTTTAGCCAGTTTGCAACCCATCTTGTGACATATGGGTTTACATTTAAGCTGGTAAGTTTCTCTATAATAACCGAGTGGGGTATTGTGTTGAAAGCTTTTGCAAGGTCAAGGTAGGCTGTATGGACTGCCTTTCCCTCATCAATGGCCTTGGTGACTGTTTCGAAGAAGTCAACCAAGTTCAAAAGGCATGATCTGCCCTTGACAAAGCCAAACTGGGTCGGGTCCAATGTCTGCAAGTCCCCTATGTCTTTGTTTATGAGTTCCATTATGATCCTCTCCATAGCTTTGCAGACCAGGCTTGTTAAGCTTATGGGGCGGTAATTACCAGGGTCCATAGAGGTACCGCTTTTGTGGAGTGGGACCACAGTTGCCGTATGCCACTCCTTGGGCACGTATCCTGTGGTAAGGCTAAGATTAAACAGCTGCCTTATATGCGGGTATAGTTCCTCGTTGAGTTTGTGTAGCACAGAGCCGGGGACACCATCTGGTCCCATTGATGCTGTGTTTTTAGCTTTAGAGAGAGCAGCTTTCACCTGCGCATTTGAGATGCCTGGGAGGCTACACTCCACTGGGATAGTTGTCTCTCCTTTTGGGGGGGAGAGGGTGGTGAAGTTTGCACTGAACCTGTCTGCCAGTATGTTGGCAATGTCTGTGGGTTCAGTGATTTTTGTATCATTTTGGACTAATTCTGCGCATATCTGGGAGTTTCCACCCAGGTTTCTAAGATAGCTGAAGAAGGCCTTATGATTGTCTTTTGAATCTATTGCAATTTTTCTCTCAAAGTTGGCCTTGGATGATTTTATGAGTGCTCGTATTTTTTTACTAATAATGATCAAGGGTGTCTTCTCTTTTATGGATTTTGCTCTATCATGTAACAGCTTTCTCCTCTTATTGTAAAGTTTGTTTATGGCTGGGGTCCACCAGATTGGACGTTTGCCCTTGGTGGAAAGAGTCTTGGTTTTATTAGGGATTGCCTGATCCATGCAGTCCTGGAGGTGTTCGTAGAAGGCATTTGTAAGGGCTTCCACAGCTTGGGTTGTGGTTTCCACTGGCTCGGGGGCCTTGAAGGATACCACACCAGTCTTGAGTAGTGTGAAGTTTGCTTTAGAGAAGTTCTTCACTGTGGACTTTTTTGTTTGGGGTGGGGGCGGGATGTGGATTTCCAGTGAGATAAGTTTGTGATCTGATCTCACCAATGAGGGATATACTTCTGGTGTGGAGCATTTTGTCCCCATGTTTGTGATGATGAGATCTAGTATATTTTCTCCTCTTGTGGGAACGGTGACTAGTTGTTCCATGGCATTTGAATTTATGAACTCCAGGAACCTTTGGGCTAGAAAGTTGGGGCTTGAGTAATGTTCCCAGTCTATATTCGGGTAGTTGACGTCACCCAATATAATGGTGTTTGGAGATACATTTATACCCTCCAGTGTCTTCAGGAAGGCTGTGTGGGGTTCCTGAGTTTGAGAGGGTGACCTGTAGCATGCTACAAATTGTAGAGCAGTTTTGCCTATGCTTAATTGCACCTGGATGGTTTCCGATGCTTCGTGCGTTGCCACCAACCTGGAGGTGTGGGTATCCTTGATGAATATGGATACACTCCCTCCTTTTGTGGTGTGGTCTAGGTTTTGGGGCCGGAACGCATGATATGAGGCAAAACCGGATAGTGCCGGGGTGCTCTCAGGAGCCTTGAACCAGGTTTCAGTCACAGCACAGACATCGATGTTCTCCATACTGAGAAGGGCCTCGAGTGCGTGCATTTTGAGATTTAGACTTCTGGCATTGAGCAGCATTACCCTTAGTTTCTTCCCATTTTTGTTTTCTAGGGTGGTAGGTTTAGAATTTGAGCCTTGCCTAAAAAAGGCACTATGGGGGTGGCAAGAGCCTTAGCCAATATCCGGAATCCCAGGGGTGACAGGTGCAAGCCGTCCCATGTGAAGCAGCGTGGCTTGTCAAGCATGTCATCCCAGGCAGACAGACACTGGATCCCCTTTGAATGACACCAGAAATTAAGCCAATTGTTAAAGCTGATCATCTTGTCTCTATGTTGTGGCATCATTCTTGGTGAAGGAACGATACTGCTCAGGGTCAGGGTCATACCTGCCTGGGCTACATAATCAGAGAGCTCCTCTATGTCTCTTTTCATGTAGTCCAGGGAGGTACATCTCAGGTCGTTCACACCAGCATGGACAATGACTGTGTCATATTTGTACTTGCTGTGGAGTGCTTGTGTTATGTGGTGGATTCTAGCGCCCGATAGGCAGCTTACTGTGACCCTCTCCTTGTTCAGCCTGGTGAGTGGGACGTCAGTATGTCTGACTATGGAGTCACCTATGACAAGTATGTTTGGTGTTGTATTTGGCCTTAAGGGCTGTGACTGCTTTGCACACTGATTTTGTGGTTTATGTGTTGCCTGTGGTGTGTCATGAGGTGGCAGTTGCTTGGATGTCTGCTTTGGAGGCCTCTGCTGTTTAGGTAAATTTTTGCTCAGAGCCTCCGAGTATGACTTTGTGTGTTTATGTGTTTGATTCATTGTTGTGATAGCTTCATGTGAGACTGGTTTTGTGGTGTGTGTAGTTGCCTTCTCCTCCTGTCTGGTCTTGCCAGTCCTGAGTTGAGAGAGCTCAGCCTCCAGTTTGGCTAAATAGCTGCATCTCTCGCAAGTATTTGTATTATGTGGGAGGAGGAGAGGGTTGTCAGTGTACATGAGGCAATTGTAACATTGCCTCAATATTCCCAAATTCACCAACTGGACAGGAGAGGACGCCAGCATCTGGCCCTTCGACATGCTAGAGAAATTTAGAAGTTAGGGGTGTAACTGAATAAGAGAGGACTTAGTAAGGAAGTGGGTACTCCTGGGGGGGGGGTTGCTAGTGAGGGACTTTGTATAATACAGAAGTGCTAAACCTGAAAAGAAGATGCTTTTAAGACAAGTAAAAGCTTTTAGGAACAAGTGCTGCGCTTTTACTCATGTATTAACTCCTTCACTCAGCACTTTTTGGAATTCATAAATTCCAATGCTCTGGATCAACTTATCCCCACCCCCACCAGGGTTAACAATATCCTAGACCCAGTCATTACCAACATGAGAGACCGGTGTTCCTCACCTGAAGTCAGCTCCTCATTGGTCAGATCTGACAATAAGCTAATCACCCTAGATATCCTCATCCCCCCCCCCCCATTAATGAAACCATGGTAAATAATTTCTCCAAAGCCAACTTCATACTTCTTAAGACAGAAGTGGCAAACTTCATGACACCCATGCAGATGGACAATATAGTTACAACTGCTGAATCCTACTCAGACTTTATAAGCACTTACACGAATGCATGTATCATGCTATCCCAAACAGAATCAAGACGCTATCCTCCAAAAAAAGGAAGCCAGTGTGGTGGTCCCCTGCCATAAACAATCTCAACAACAGAGGGAAGAAACTGTTGCAAAAGAGAGTAAAATCCCATGAGTGGAGGAGCTCCCTGGTCAGCCTCAGTAAGAAGCTGAGATCCCTTATAAGATCCTCCAAAGCTAACTACGAAAACAAAATCACCACTGATTCTAGGGACAACCACAAAGCATTCTATAGCTATGTCAAAAACCTCAATGGCAACACCCAGATCTGCTCTGAGTTACAGCACAGTGGCACAAAAATTACAGAATATATTGCCAACATCCTGGCAGATAGCTTCAGTGCTAACTTTACCCCCCTCTCACCCATAAAGGGCCCATATCTATACAGGAATAATGCAGAGTCCCTGTAATCACAACTACATGGGTAAAAGCTGAACTCTTTAAAGCCAAAAACACAGCATCCATGGGACCAGACAACATCCCAGGCTTCATTTTACACAAAGTTCAGAACAAACTGACTCCCCATCTAAGCATCATGTTCAGTCATAGCCTCATGTTAGGTTTTGTGCCCACTGAATGGCTCACAGCAACAGTTATCCCAGTCCACAAAGGGGGAGCCACCACTGATCCCTGGAACTATTGCCCTATTAGTCTGACAAGCCTGGTCTGTAAGGCCATGGAACGTATCATTACGGAACTCATAAACAAAGACAATGGTAACCCCCAAACTCTAGACCCCCACCCAGTTTGGGTTTGTGAAAGGCAGATCATGCAGTCTGAACCTGATCGACTTCTTTGAGGCAGTCAACAAACCCGTAGATGAGGGTAAGGTGGTTCAACAGCCTATCTAGATTTCGCCAAGGCTTTTGACACCATCCCTCACTCTGGAATTATAGCTAAACTCACTAAACTAGGTATAAATCCCTATGTCACAAGATAGGTTGCCAACTGACTCACTGACAGAACCCACACTGTAAAAGTTGCAGACTGCAAATCTGACTTCAAGCCAGTGACAATTGGAGTACCACAGGGTTCAGGCCTGGGACCTCTCCTGTTTGGTATCTACTTCTCTGAAGTACAGGCTAACACAGAAAGCTTTTGGCTAATGAAGTTCGCAGATGACTGCAAACTAGGAGCCATAGTTGAGTCCCCAAATGATGTGAACATCCTACAGAAGGGCCTCACTGAGACAGATGCCTGGTGTTAGAGCCATGGCCTCAAGCTCAATGCCAAAAAGTGCACTGTCACCCCCTTTGCTAAAAACTCTGTATCCATGATCTACCACATAGGCAGCAGTCTACTTAACACCGAATGTGTAATAAGGGACCTTGGGACTCAGGTGGACAGTAGTCTCTCCTTTTCTTAATCATATTGCCACAGTAGTCAGGAAATCCTTCTATGTGGCACAGCTCATCACAAAAGGTTTCTCATCCAGGAAAAAAGAGGTCATTGTTCCCCTCTACTTGTCACTCATTAGACCCATTATAGAGTACAATGCCCCTTTTGGAATGTACCTCACAAGACATCTACAACTACTGGAAAGGCCACAGAAATACCTCACAAAGAGGATTACTGACCTCAAACAGATGCACTACATTGACCATCTCAAAAAACTCCAGCTTTACTCCATCGCACATCACCTACTCAGAAGCGATCTCTGCCTAACATACAAAGCTATGTCAAACCCAGAGCTGTTGGACATGCTCCACTTAAAGAAATCCCAATCCCACTGACCTACATGCTCTAGGGACCTAAACCTTGTCACTACAATAAACAGAACATGCTGGAGGGACAGATTCCTGTCCCAGAGACTTTCCATACTCTGGAACAAACTACCTATCTATATCAAACAAAGCTCCTCATTAGCACTCTTGAAAAAAAATCTTGATGATTGGATGGGAAAAAGGAAATTCACCCCAGGGATCACCTCTGTGGCTCTGATTGACAGGAACAGAGGAAAATAATTTTCTTGGGTGGCGAAAGCCAGTGTACCTTTTTTGACTAGGCTTGTATAGGCCCTAGGGCCGATAGCCTAGTACCTACTTATGAACCTATGAACATGCATCTACTATTGTGAGCAAGGTTTTCTGCATATTGCATCAGATTAGCAAAGCCTTAACAGCAGCATCACATTCATTTCTATATTCCCTATAGTCATCCCTCCTCAGGCCTACTCTTGAATATAATGCTCCCTCTGCTATGTATTGTAACAGACACCTTAAGAAACTTGACAGAGTAATATACATCAAACTATCAAACAGGTGTGTAATATGGAGATACTGATGTAGATGTCAAAGTATGATATGGACTGCTTTGATGTTTCTGATGTATGCCTTACAGTGTCATCTGTGACCCACATGTGATGGAAATGCTGCCCCTCTATATGCCATTTGGGATTACAGTCAGCTGTTTAAGGGCCATCAATATAGACTGACATATGTAGGACATACTGGAGAGACAGATACATCTCCCATAGGTTGCCACTCCTCTGGAGCAGGCATCAAAACCATGTCAAGCTGAACACCTCCATAACACTGTTTCATCACAGCCTGGATGACATGATGTGAAGCTGTTAATCTCTGCCCTGCATTGTCCCTGTTTCTCAACTGGACATGTGTAGTCAAAATCTTGCCCTACATGATGTCTGACATTGGCTTTGGCTAGGCTTCTAAACACGATCAGGTCATTAGCCTAGTAACATCCTAAGTACCTATGAAGATATGTTGATATACATGCCAGAAATAATGATATATTCATGAAATCCAATAAAGATGATGGCATTCAGTACAACCTGCTATCTGTAGTCCTTCATATCATAATCATTATATTGTCAATCCCCAACCCCTTAAACTAAATCAATACTTAAAATATTTAATAAAACTTGAAGTTATTTAAAGAATACATAATACATGGCAGTTTCATTTACTAACAGCATAAATAGGCCAATAAATTTGGATGTGTAATTTCCTGACTGTTCACACAATAGAGAAAGCACTACAAGTGCTATAAGGCAAAGCATAAATTACAGTTTTACAAGTGTTATTCCATAGCCAGTTGGTGCAATATGTTAGTTAGTAGATTCACAGAAAAATGAATGGCTGTTAGCTAAATACTGATATTACTTGTACCATTATATGTGACACCTTTTCTCTTGAAAAAGCTTTCTTCACTCTGTACATATTCACACTCCAAAAAAGATTTAAATGTTGAAATGTGTCTTATTTACAAATAAAAAAAAAAAAAAAAAAAAAAAACTGAGATTTCTCCTACTATGCCTCTAATATCACAGAGATTGAAGGCTGTGAACAACATTGTTAGTTATTGGCATGTTCAAACTGTATGTTTAGTATCACAGCCCCATATCTACATTCATTGATGACTTTAGCTGCTCATCATTATTGCCTTATAAAAATGATTATCC
Source organism: Protopterus annectens (assembly GCF_019279795.1). Classification (NCBI taxonomy): domain Eukaryota; kingdom Metazoa; phylum Chordata; order Ceratodontiformes; family Protopteridae; genus Protopterus; species Protopterus annectens. The sequence goes on along the minus strand of NC_056737.1, from coordinate 1,474,640,045 downwards.
TGTTTGGTAACAGTAATCAATGATTTCAACAGCAAACTCTTACCTTTTAGAATGTCTGGTCTTACTTCATTGACAGAATGTAAAGGAGAGCCCTAAACACTAAGATTGTTTAATTCCTGAAAAAAAGTAATCCATCATGAGGTGTAATCCTGCTGGACCTAGCTGTCTGGCCTTTAATAATATCTTCTTAAAGGCAGACAATAAACATTGATTGCCACATCTTTAAGATTAGTAGTAGTAACAAACTCTTTCCCTATTAATTGACATTTGATCTACCCGATGACTAAATTCATTGAGTTACACTGGTCATGATTCAACCCATCAAATAAAATTAGGTGCTATTTATTTTACAGAAGCAAACATCTTGCACTCCTCATGTGAGGGAACAAGTCCCCCATGCTACCAACTTTTATATACCAATTCAGTGGTTGTACTAATATGAAGGGAGAAATCCGCTATTACAAAGGAATCACCACTATCGTACATTTAGAAACCACACTGTCAGTTATTTCTTACACGAAACAATGGTCAGTGAGTTCAACACTGGGGATATGAACTTGGAGAGTGGGGTCCTTGTAGAGTTGGGACTCAGGAAAGTGTAGAGAAGCCAAAGCAAACCTTTCTACAAGAAAAAAAATTAGTAGTATGTTACCATCTAAGAAAAAAATGGATATAATTCAAACACAAAAAAATAGTAGACATGTTTAAATAAACAGAGCTATCAGTAGGTAGGGGTGAAGGGATAGCTTCCTGGATGCTAGTTGTTAGGTGGAATAATCAACATCTTAGAGAAGTATGTTTATTGGTCAGTGAGAGGTATCCGTGTAATTACTTTTGCTGGGCAGCAGTACAGTTAGTCATTTAAATAGTAACAAGCTAAATTTCAGCTGCTTAACTAAATTGCTTGCAGTGTGAGTGTGAATTAGCATCTGTATCAAACAGTAAAGCTCTTTACAAATCTGTAAGAGTTATTATGTAAAAACATATTAATTCTTTGAAGAGAAGACATTTTCCAATGCGGAAGATCATTTTTTTGTCCTCAGCTTTATTGATTGAAGTGCAAACTGAAAGGAGTGCTCAGGTTAGCAACTGACCCAGCTACAGTTCTATAAATATTCCATAAAGTTTATTAGCCTAATCAAGGCTGTAACTGAGTGCTATGTGTGTTCTCATTGCTATTCTATTCACCAGTATGAATTATCTGTCAGTAAAATAACAACTGTTTTCTAAAATATTCAAGCAAACAGTAATATAGTCAGTATCAAATTTCAATAATTATATGGAATTACTTAAATTTTCCTACCTCTAGACAGATTCGGATGAGGAATAACTATATAAAGTTTTGAATATCAGCCATCAGCTAACAGATGTAACAAACAAATCTATAATTTTTCAAATAACATCAATACAATCTGAAGTAAATGACTTAACTCCACTTTTAACTTGTGTTTCAATAAAACTGACAAAGGGTCAGTCAAGGACTCCTTACCTCCCACCGCAATAACAAGATGGAGTTGAGTGGAAGCTCCATTGGGTGTAACAGATTTTACTAATATTGAGTAAGACACACAAGTAGGGACTAGGCACATGTAGGAAGGAAGCCAGCTCTGTAGAATGCAGCCACCAGCAAGCTCTTCTACAGACATCAGTGCTGCAACATACACTGCAAATGTTACTTCATTATTAAAGCCAAATGTCTTCTTTATATAATCTGCAACTATAATACTAGGTAATGTTAACTCTGACTGGCAAACTCTCACACCTGAATCCACTAACTGTACTATAAACCTTCATGGCTTCACTCAGTTCTTCACTACCCCTACCCATTTAAGTAAGCCAGATATACTGTATTACTGTTTTGATGAGAAATGAGTGTAGTGCATACCTAAACTCCTAATCTCTCAATCTAGTGTGCACAAAAACTCAGTAATTAAAATAAGTACAGGGGATATTTCAACTTGTATGTTACAAATTTCAGCGGTTACATTTGCAACCCCTATGAGAGTATCCACTGTACAGTAGTGAAAGGATGATGGTAGGATCTCTCTAACTGGCCAAGTACAATATAACTGACAGGTACAATCATCAGCTCAAGACCACTCATGCATATGTAATCATCCTTTATGTCAATATTCACCCTGTGCATCAGACTCATACCTTTAATATCCCTGAATCAAAAAGATAGAAAACAGAGATATGACACAGTTATCATCACTTGCACAGGTTGTTGTGTGGGGGTGCTGTAGGCATAGGCTGACACATAAGGTGTATGAGTGTGTGTGAGTAAGGAAGTGAACCAGGCAAAATGGACCATGAAAATGTTGTGTGTGTGTCTGTAGGTGCCCTCAGTGTAACATTTGTGTGTGGATGTCTGCATGCACACAGCCAAGCTCAGTGCTAGCTCTACATGTATGCATGTCAGACAGATGTGAGCTGTGCATGATAGAGTTGACAGTTCATCATTGTCACCCCCCTATCATGAACACTAGCTCTGCCAGGATTTACACTGGCAGCTCCATGCCCAAGGTCAGATGCAGGGCTACTACCTACAGGTGACAGATGTCTGCTGGATGTGCTGCCTTCATGTGAATGCCCATGACCACTACCCTATGAACTGTTACATCTGGGTGTGGACAGCACACTCCCTGATAGAACAGTGGAAGTACTGCCACTATGGGGAGCATGATCTGACATGGCCACGTTGGCTCTCAGCAGATGTAGTTGCTGACCTACACCCATGAGGCTGACGTTCCCCTCCCCGCAGACAGCCCATCACAGGCAATATATATTCCATGACAGATACTCCGCACTCTATCACAGACACACCTCACTCCAATGTGGTATTCATCTGATGCATGGAATCAACAACACCATGAAAGCAGACATAGATGTCAGACAGTGCCACATCTAGAACCTTAAGCATTACTCTGGACCACCTTTCTGAATGTGCCTGTGCCTCCATGAAGGCCCTAGAGACACCTACATCATGTGAAGGATGGACAGCAGGCCTTCTCCAAGCACCCCTATTAAGCCCCCTGCATGGCACATTGCCAACTGTTTGGCTATGGCCGGAGTCTACAGGCTCTGAAGCAGTGTTAGCCACACTTCCCTGGTCAATTTCCTCTGCTTCCATCTCTCCAATAACTGTGGCCTCAGTGGACTGGGAACATGTAGGTGTACTGCCTGTGTAGGGGGACAATGAGGGTGGTCACTGAGTCACTGAGTGTCAACCTCTGTGTTAGATTCTGCCTCTGCAACCCCGACTGTGCCTCACTTTGGCCACCATTATCATCCGAGTCAGATGAGACACTGACATCAGGTGGCACAGGGGACACAGAACCACATCCATGATCACCTGTGATGAAAGGAAGAAACACAGAAATACATTAACACCTGCACTACTATGCAGCAATACATGCTAAGCAATTTACACTGATGTCACTTATACAGACAGTCATACTTCCCAACCTCAGAGAGTAAGGTGTCCAGGCAAAGCCATAAATAATTGTTGGTCAAAGGCCAAAGAATAGTGACAATTTTGAAATATTGCTCTTACAAACCCTGAAAGTTGATAGGATAACAGGTATTGCTTTAGCATGACATCTCTGCAGGGTATGAAGTGTGAAAGTCAGATCTGTGTCATTATTATGTTATGCCCAGAACTCCTTACTTTAAATCTAAACTCTAAAAGATCTATCATGAGACATCCACCTAAACCCTAGCCCTATCAATAGCACCTCCCATAACACTCTCCCCCCATCCACCATCTCCTCCTCCAAATTCTTAACATTATACTCCCTGAACATACACAGCATTCTCAATAAAGTCAGTGAATTCCACTCCTGGACTGCACAATACTCACCTGATATAGTTACACTTACAGAAACATGGCTTAAACCTCACAACACTGATAATGAAATTATTCCACCTAGATACAACATCTTACACCTTGGCAAGGTCCATAGAAAAGGTGAAGGTGTAGCTATACTCTATTCTAAACTCAACATATCTCCATTAATGTCCTCCTCCCTAAATTTCAACCAGCACAACTCTTACTGGTCAACTGCAAACTTAACATCCACAAAATACATATCTATGTTCTCCCAGGCAATAACATACCCATATTTGAACAATGTCTCTCCTAGCTAACTCACTCCATACCTCTTGAAAGTATAATACTAGGTAATGTTAACATTTTCAAACTCTTACCCCTGAATCCCCTATTTGTACTATAAACCATCATAGCTTCACTCAACTCTTCACTACCCTTGCTCATTTAAGCAAGCCAACTAACTCTGGTACTATCCTGGACTGGATTCTTGTCTCCAGTCCTAACCTACACCATAACTGCAAAACACTACCTGACTCTCTAAGTGACCAGTTACCCATCTGTATCCAAAGATTTAGCCTACAACACTGTGTAGCACCTAACTACATAGAACAATGTGCCTTGTCCACTTTTGATCCTGTGCTATTAAATGTCTGTCTTTCTACCATTAACTGCTTTTTCCTTATCCACTTACCCCTTGACAAAGCCATTCTGAAATTCAATACTATATTCTTTTGTTTACTCTACTTCCTGGCTCCCCCCTGGAAAGTTAGAATAAAATCCCACTCTGCACCTTGTCTACCAAATCCACCTTCTTCCTAATACTTAAAAAAGACAACACCTGGAAAAACTGGTTAAAATCTAAATCTCAGGTCCACCTCCAAAAATACAAGAAAATCTGTAACCTAACTTATGGCAGGTCACCACTGACAAGAAAAACTACTATCTTAAACCACAATCTAATCATCACATGAATTCTAAAATATTTTGGAATAGTGTTAATAAAATTATCCATCCTGGCAACTCTACTTCACTTAACCCTTGTCCTAACAGCTCTCCTCTGGAAACAGCCAACATTTTAACTCCTACTTCACAGAGTCCATCTCCAAACTAACCGTCAGTAGTTACATCATTAACCTCACCCATTCCCACCCTCCATCTGCCAATACTGTCACCTTCTCAATCACACCAGTCCCCACTTTCTACATAAAAATCTCTGCTCAGCAAACTCAAGCCACGGTCTCCTTCAGCAGACAGCCTACCACACTACTTCCTACAGCTTGCCACTAGCTCTTTAGCCTATGCCATATCCATCCTTATTAACCAATCTATTCAAAAATCCACTGTTTCCTCTATATGAAACAATTTTATACTATTCCTATCCACAAGGGAGTTCACTCTACAGACCTCTCTACCTACTGCCACATAGCCATTATATCCCTTCTCTCTAAGTTACTAAAAACATTTATTCATAAACAACTCATTGACTACCTTCTACAGGAGAAACTACTCACACCCATCCAGCATGGCTTTCACCCTTACCATAGTACTACTACAGCTCTAATTTCCTTCACACAAACTATCATACAAGCCAGAGATAATAACAAATGAATGTCTGCTCTATTACTAGACCTCTCCAAAGTCTTTGACACTGTCTCCCACCCAAAGCTCCTTATCAAACTGTCCAACCTTAATATCTCTAACCCTACCATGACATGTTTTTCTAGCTACCTCTCTGACAGGCAGCAATGTGTCACATGGTTGTCTTCCTTCTCTCCCTTTCTCTCAGTCGATACAGGTGTACAACAAGGATGTATCCATGGACACCTACCATTCAATGTTTTCATTAACTCTTTTCAGATGTCCTGCTTTCACTCCTCACTCACACAATATGCTGATGACTCTACTATCATATCCACCTGAGACAACCTCTCTGACTTCCCCTCCCTAACCCAAAACTCCTTTGATGCAGTAAAAAATTGGCTCACCAACAATCAACTCATAGTCAATCAAAAAAAAAAAGCAAATAAACTTCTATTTCTACTAAGTCCCTTTCTCGTCACAAATCATCATTCACCATCACATCACTCAATAATACTGTCATAATTGTTGGCACACACACTAAATAATTGGCCACACTTATTGATGGTCAACTAAAATTTGATCTGCACTTACTTAACTCTATAAAGAAGACACACCAAAAACTAGGACTACTTTATAGAACTAAATAATATCTCACCAAAGATTCTAGACTTTCTCTATCCTATGCCTATCTTCTACCTAGCCTTCTCTATGCCTCTCCAGTAATAACAAACCTATAATCCTCTGTCAAGGTTAAACTTGCCTTCACTTAAAACAAAGTTGACAGGTTCATTGCAAACCAGCCCAGCAACACTCACCACTGCCTTTCTCTACTAACCCTACACTGGCTAGAATTTCCCCATCTACTCTTACTCCCCAAACTGTCTCTTATTTACTCTTTCCTAAACAATCCCTCCTTCTGCCCAGCCACATCTTCTCTTGAATCACAATACAACCCCACCCACTATCTTAGAAGTGCCGACCAGTTTCTCTTAGCAATCCATAAGCCAAAAATAAAAATTGGACAAAGGTTATATAGATATTCAGTTGCCCTAGTCTGGAACAAAGTCCCAATAAACATCAAAACATGACCCACACTCAAAGCTTCAAAACAGCATTATTAAAAAACCTTACTAAAAACTAGGGCTTGTACATGCCAAAACCTTAGCTATCACTAACTCTGCCTCTCCCTCCACTCACCCTTGCTCTGTCTTTATGTCCACTGTCCACCTCTCTCTACACTATTAGTCTTACAACTTCTCTCTCCTACCTGCACTTCTCCTAATTCTGATCTACACTAGATATTTCCTCTGTTTTTACCACCATTTAATTGCTACATGCACCCTCTTCTCCTCCCACTGATGGACCACCATATTGCACTATGTATGTCATATAGCTTGTCATGTAGTTAATCAAAATTAAATGTGTCATACATGTACTGTAAATTTTTATTTATTTATTTGTATTTTGTTTATTGGGAATATCCACTGGACCCATTTTCAGTGGAGGACCGGGGAAAAAAAGATCCACAACAAGAAATTAACAGCTTGAAATAAAAAAAATGAATATAAAGAATAAACATGTACAAAATATAGATTAAATACCATGAGAGAAATGTACAGTAGTACAATCTGAAACTATCCATGTAGAGCAAAGATCTACATGATATACTGTCTCTATAGTCTGAATCTACAGAAATATTACCTCACACAAAAAAAGAAAAGAAAATAAGGTCGATAAGAAATAGTGTGGCATACACTTTCTAGGGGGCTTGGTGCAGGTACACTTCCAGCTTGAGGATAGGTGGTTGTGAAGGGAAGTCTTGAAAGAGGTAGGATTTTGAGTTTTCTAAAGGATAGAGGCAGAGCATTCCACTTTTTGGTTATTGAACATGAATAAAGAAGATGTCTGGGTGGGAGGTTAGGTTTGTGAAAATGTAAGAGCGTCTGATCCCCTGACCTAAGGGGCCTGTTTGGGTGGTAGCAGCTGAATGTTGAGCTCAGGGCAGGACAGTCTAGAGGTCTAAAGAATATTTTATGAACAGTGAATAGCTGCAAGTAGAAGAAATAGTTTGGCAGATCTACCCATTTCAGAGACTTAAGAGCAGTGCAATGATGGGTGGAGAATTTAGAATTGGTTGCAAATTTGGCAATTTTATTGTAGCATGTCTCAAGTTTGGATTTAGCAGAGCCTTGGATATTGGTAAGTAGAGGGCACTGTAGATGAGGGAGGGTAATAGGTAAGTTGTGGCTAGGGTTATTTTTGTGGCTGGGTTTAGGAAGTGATTATGTCTACAGAGGATTCCAAGTGTAAGATGTGCTTTGTGAATATTGTGTTGTATAAGCAAGTTGAATTACGTATGTTCATCGACAGTTACTCCAAGGATCTTAGTGTGGTTGACAACTTCGATTATAGACTATGAGAATAGATGGCAAATTCATTCTTATTTAAGGGGTTGTTTTCTTTGGGGTGTATAGTATGATTTTGGCTTTATTCGGATTCAGGGCTAGGTGGTTGTTGTGCTCCAGAATTCAATGGCAAAGAAGGCCTTTTGAATTAGTTGAAGTAGATCAGAGGTGGAGTTGGCAGAGTAGACAGTAGTAGAGTCATATGCATAGTGAATAACAGATCCTTGAGATAGAGATGAGTGGAAATTCTTTATGAATATGCTAAATAGGAGTGGTCCAAGTATAGTGCCTTGGGCGACTCCGGTATGGGTGTCGAGGAAAGAAGAGATGGAGTTATGTCATCTGGCATCCTGTTGTCTTTCTTTTACATGACCAGAGAACCAGTTTAAAGTGCGGAGGAAAAGACCAATCTTAGTGAGCTGGGTGATAAGCAAAAAGTGAGAAGTTGTTGAATGAGAAAGACAAAAACACAGGTACCAGATGAACAGTTCGGTCTTCACCTCAAAGCCAAGTATGTACAAAAAAGTCAAACTACGACAGTAGAAGGAAAATTCTTTATAGCAATGGCAAAGTGAGTGCTTTCACGACCTTCCAGGTCACTTCATCAGACTTAATAAAACATCCCATGCCTTCCTTGATATATATATACTTTCAAAGTGACCAATCAATTAAGACAAACATTTAAATATTTATATCAGACTCAATTAATTTAAAAATAGTAGAAAAAACATAAATAGGCAGAAAACTGTTAAAGACAGTATGCAAGTTCAAAAGTTAATGCCTATAGAACCATGTAGAAGGGAATTAGTGCTTTAAGGCTATTGCCTTTAAACATAGTTTCAAAGAAACAGTTTCATTAATGCGTGGTTGTTTGTCTGCATTTAGTTGCAGAATCCATTTTTGCTCTGCCTCTTCTCCAGTGCATGGGATATGGTTGCACTGGACAGAGCCCTTGCCAAACTAGACCAGGCTACATATTTGTATTGGGAGCGTGTATAGTTTCCCTGCAGTAGCCAGGGCCAATGATCCTTAACCAGGAGCCCAATAAAGATCTTAGAATTCAGCACAACCCAGCATTGTACCGTCTGCGAACACCCTCTCCTGTGACACCACATCTACACAAGATCAAGATAAATCTCTAATGTACATTTCCTGCCAATTCCACTTGAAACAGAATGTTTTCCTGCCAAATGCACTTACTGAGAGTGTGCACTGTCTGCATTTTGATACATTTGAAAAAGCTGCACTCTGCTTACCATCTCTCAAACATGGGAAACCAAGTGAGATAGTCTGCATAATGGTAAGTGAAGCACAGCTTTTCAAATAAATTAAACAGTAGAAAATGTTCAGTCAAAAGCAATCCAGTACCATGCTTATTTCATATCCAGCCACTTGAGCAACTCTGTTATTCAACTGGGAGAGCCGAAGTATACATTCATCAACCTTTTGTCATGTTGGCAAAACTATGTCAGGTATTATAAATGTAAGTAAATATAATTTGACATGGAACAAGTGTAAAATGTTTATGAAATACAAAGAATTTCAATCCAGGACCATGTCTATAGTAGTCTTAAACTTACAGCTCTTGCCGCAAGAATGTTGAGGAAACACTTGTCTGTGTAGTTCTTTATTTGCATAAGCTGTAATGTCACAGCAGTACAAAACAAAGCTTCACTGACAACTGGTACTAGTGAGGATTAACAAAACAAAGTTTGCATACACTGGACTAGAACCCTGGCCATCTGTATTCCAGTCTGACACAGCCTCTCTTGCCAAGTTTGAGCAATGCCCAGCGATGTACAGCAATATTAATTGATTGCATCTGTTTTCCATTTTTAGATGACTGGGTCATATCTGATACCTAGGTGGTCTGGCTTGCAAACAAGTAGCGCATCATGCAAAACTGAGAGGAAAAAAAAAAGAGAGAGAAAGAACAGTACACAATTACACACACAATATTAACTAGGAATAACCCTAATATACATCAGACAAGGTAGAGAAATTGTCCTGCAATCATCCTGTTGCAGACTGCAAACTTACACGCCCATGCATATCTCTCAACCTGTAGAGTAAGACTTCTGGACCACATCATAAATAATTGGGGGACAAAGGCAAGAATATATGGACAATATTTAAATATTGCACTTACAAACTTAGACAGTTGAGCATGGGCATTAGCATGAACTTTCTGATGAGTATGAAGTCTGAATCTCAATGTCTTTCATTATTTTCTGACTTTAGTCATCAAAGAGCTGGCAGTAATTTGCCAGAAATATACAATTTACAGGTAACAGACAAAAAATATGAGACAAACATCCTGACATTTTGCGTAAATCTGTATAGTTGTGTAATATGTGGAAGTGCTTCCTGCATTCACAGAGAGGTTCACGGCCAGATGCAATGGTGTGTGCCATGAAACCCTTGTTTAAGCGTGCAGACCTTCATTAATATTCATTGTGTGCTGCCACTACAGGCATTACTTCATGCACATGGATACACTCCATGTAGGCTCTACACAGAGCCTACACAGAATTTATTGAATAATCTCCATGGTGTTTAATATGCAGTGACTGAATGTTATTACAAAACTCAGTGGTAGTTTAGCAGTAATATTAGAAAAAAAAAGATAGAAATAAGACTACTTAGATGCATGTGGTATTACTATGTTGCTAAATAGCTGTGTAAAATCTTTTTCTTTTAATCTTCTCTCTGCAATGATTATTCCAGCAGTTTACTATCAAAATCACAAATGACAGGACAAATTCCATTCATTTGTGCAAATCACAACATGGAAGTGAGCCAACTGTTATTCGACATTCAGTATTCGATGACTCTGCACTCATCATTTTGACAGTAAACCATACCAGCTTATATGGCTGGTGACTTTTCTTTCAGTAGTATTGTCTGATTTTCTACTGAATGAAGTGATCTGCTCTGACAATTTAGTTACAGAAATTGTTGCCAATAAGGGTAAACTTATGACATGGGTTAGAGAATTGGCAATTTAGAGTCCATATGTTCATAGGTTCATAGGACGTTACTAGGCTAATGGCCCTAGGGCACTTATAAGCCTAGCCAAATTCAACCCTTGTTCCTTTAAGGATCTAGAGATATGGTCTATGTTATAAACAGTTCTAAATCAGCATGGACTGCCCCTATCCAAGAGGGACACAGTTGAAATCCGTCAGGTGAATTTGTGGTTTCCCATCCAATTACCCAAATTACGCTTAAAAAGGGGGGTGATGTTTAACCTGCATTGGAAGTTTATTCCAGAGGAGAGGCAACTTCTGGTAGGCATATCTGTCTCTCCAGCAAGTCCTGTTGATGTCACATGCTAGGTTAAGGTCCCTAGAGCAAGTGAATCGTGTACCATTTGACTTACGAATGTGCAGCAATTCCATTAAGGCAGGATCAGAGGTTGCTCTGTATAGAAGCCACAGGTCACCTCTGAGCAGTCTATAAGATATAGAGTATATTAACAGTGATGTGTGCTGAAGAATCTAAATTTTCTTTGTGACGAATCTTTGAGGTCTTCAGTTGCTGCAGGTGCCTGTTTAGGCACATGCCAAAGGTAGCATTGTACTCTATTATTGGCCTGATGAGGGAAGAGTACAAGGGGGTTATAACCTCTTTTGTTCTGGAAGTTATGCCTTTGCTTATGAGATGAGCAATGGAAAAGACCTTCCTTACCACTGTGAAAACATGGTGATCAAAAGTAAGGTTGCTGTCAACCTCTGTGCCCAAATCTCTCTCGACTGATTTAGAGCTTAGAGTATTCTTAGTAATATGGTAATCTGCAGGAACATCGCCTTTGCCAAAGGGGGTGATAATGCATTTTTCTGCATTGATTTTAAGACCTTGACTTTGGTATCAAACATTAGTTTGCATAAGTCCTTCTTGTAGAGTGTTGACATCATCTGGCTATTCAATGAATGCTCCAAGTTTGCACTCATCAACAAACATTGTCACCTACAGACCTTTTGTTTTTGCCTGTACTTTTGAGAGGTAGATTCCAAACAATAGGCCCCCAGCACCTCTCTATCCCTGTGGGACACCACTGGTAATTGGTCTGCTGGTGGAGGTGCAGTCCTCTATTTTGACTGTATGTGTTCTGTCAGTGAGCCAATTTTCAATCCACATGACAGGATATGGCTTGACCCTCAGCTGGGTGAGTATTTAAATGATGCCTAAGTGGGGGGATTGTGTCAAAGGCCTTGGCCAAGTCTGGGTAGGCTGTATGCACAGATTTCCCTTCATCCAGGGCTTTGGTGCCAGTGTCGAAGTAGTCCACCAGGTTCAACATGTAGGCTCTCCCTTTAACAAATCCAAATTGGGTCAGGTCAAGTGCTTGAAGGTCTCCTATATCCTTGTTGATAAGGTCCATGATGCTTCTTTCCATGGTGTTGCATATATGACTGGTTAGGCTAATTGGTCTATAGTTCCCAGGGTTGAATGCACCCCCTTGTGCAAGGGGATGACAGTCGCTGTTTTCTGTTCAGCAGGGACAAAACCAATGCTTATGCTGTGGTTGAAAAGAGTACCCAATGGTGTTGCTAAATCTTGTTTGTGTCGGGTACGGGGGAGACAAGTTTTCATTGAACCTGTCAGCTAGCAAGTTGGCTATTTCCACTGGTTGAGTATATGTGCTACCATTCATTACCAGTTCCACACAAATCTGGGCTTTTCCTTTAAGATTTCAGATGTAGCTAAAAAATGCCTTATGGTTATCCTTAGCTAGGGATGTTAGTCTAGATTCATAGTTAGCTTTAGAGGACTTTGCAAGATGTCTTCTTTGCTTGTTCAAGCTGATAAGGTTGTGCTTTCAATTCTGAGATTGCTCCTTCTTGCACTTAGATAGCAATTTCTTCCTCTTATTATATAACCTGATTACGGTGGATGTACATCAGGAAAGCCTGTGGTTTCTTGATGATCTTACTTTGGCCCTATCAGGAACAGCCGAGTCAATACAATTGTAGAGATGTTTATACAATGCATTGGTGTATATCCTAATATAGGTGTCCTTGCCGTCATTGGGGACAGGAGCTTTGAAGTTATTAATGCCTTCTCTTTAAGAGGCTGTAGTTGGCTTTGGAAACATTTTTTACCCTAATTTCTCCTGGGGGGGGGGGGGTATGATGCTATTGTTACTTCAAAAGACACTGATTTATGATAAGACTTCACCATGGAGGGCCGTACACTTGTGGTAGTGCACCATTCTACCATGTTAGTGAGTACCAACTCTGGAATGTTTGGGCCCCTTGTGGGGGTGCCAATAATCTGCTCCAAGGCATTTGAATTAATGAAGTCTAAGAACCTTTGGAAAAGTGTGTTTATACACATATAATTTACCCAGTTTATGGACGGGTAGCTAAAGTCGCCCATAAGAAGGGTGTTTGGTTGTATTTTGAGTGTCTCAAGTAGATCCAAGTAGGCTGTGTCGATATCATGGTTCATGGATGGGTATCTATAGTTGACGATAACTTGGAGAAGAGTCTTTCCTACAGCTATTTGCATATGGAGTAACTCTAGGGAATCATTCTTTTTAACCAATCTGAAGTGTATTTATCTTTGATGAATATTGATTATCCTCCTCCATTAGCTTTCACATGTTCATTTTGTGGTCTGCACATGTGGAAGGCATTATATCCCAGTATGGCCAGGGTGTTCTCCATGGCCTTGAACCAGGTCTCTGTGACTGCACAGATGTCTGCATCTTCCAAGGTGAAGAGTTCTTCCAGTGAGTGCAGTTTCATACTTAGACTCCTAGCATTTAGCAGCATAACCTTAAGGCTGTTTTTTGGGGTCTATTTTAGAACAGCAAATGATCAGATGATCGAACGCTGTTAGAGCAAACACTACATGTCAAACCAGCAAAATAGTGAATGGCCGGAACAGTGAATTTTTTCCCAGGGGAAAGAAATCGCTGGGCCAGTCATCCGGGTTGTGCCATTTCCCCCACTGTAGTGCAATCTTGGAGCTGGCATTTTTATGTAGGGAAGGTGAAGGGGGCAAAGCCCCCCACTTTATTTAGTGTTTAGTGGTTTTTTTTTTTTTTTTTTTTTTGGGAACAGCGATTTTTTTCCCTGGGAAGAAAATCACTGTTCTGGTTTTTCGCTGTTTTGGATTTTCAACATTTACTGGTCGATATTACAACGTTCGATCATCTGATCGTTCACTGTTACAATATAGACCCATTTTTTGAGGATATTTTTATGTCAAGAATTTTATGTTTATGACATTGCTTAAAAAAGGCACAACAGGGTAGGCAAGAGCCTTAACCAGTAGCTGAAAGCCCAGAGCTGACAGGTGGAGACCATCTCTGGCAAAGCATCCTGGCCTATCAACCATATCAGCCCAGGCTGACAGGTACTGCATCCCCATAGAATAATACCAGAAACTAAGGCAACTGTTGAAGTCTATCAATTTCTGTCTGTATAGAGGCATCATCCTAGATGAAGGTAGAATGCTACTTAAGGTGACATGCCCACCTGGCACACATAATCAGAGAGCTCAGTCATGTCTCTCTTCATATAGTCCAGTGAGGTACATCTCAGTTCGTTCACACCAACATGGACTATGACAGAGTCATACCAATGCCTGTTGTTGAGAGACTTGGGTGCTTGTGTAATGAGGCAGATCCTAACACCTGAGAAACAGCTGACCATGACCTTCTCCTTATCCAACTTGGTGAGGTTGATATATGCATGTCTCACAATGGAGTCACCTATGATTAAAACATTTTAATTATGTGTTTTGCTTTAGAGGCTTGTTTGGTGATACATTGGTGCATGTGTTAGTATTTGCATTGTGATTTGTTGGGAATGTATTAAGAAAAGTGTGTTTATGTTTGAGAGGTCTCTGATCTTTAGGTAGGCTTCCAATGACCACCTCTGCATATGTAGGTTTAGATGATGTACACATGGAAGATGCAGGAGGTGAAGAGTGTGAGCTGACAACTTGCTTACTATCTGATATACTGATTTGTGAACGAGAGAACTTAGACTATAAATTCTTAATATAGATGCATTTCTCACATATTGAATTTGTGTGTATTAGGAGAAGTGGGTTAGCAGTGTACATGAATCAATTGGTATATTGCCTCAGGATGCCCATGTTAATCAGGATGGCTGGAGATATGGTGGGAAATTGTTCATTCATGATGCTAGGTGAAGTACTGCAGTCAGCAACAGGGAGGGTCTAGAGAGACCAGGTTTGGCTAAGGGACAAAAAAGTTCTAAACTGTGAGGGGCTTAACGGGTAAGACTTGTGGAGGAACCTCAGAGGCTTAGCTGAGTCTCTAACTGGGCAATGAAGCACAACAGCGAGAAACCTCCAATGGACCACAAGCAGTTTACTAAGGGAAAATTGTCTATCTAAGAGTTTGCGTCTATAACCACCAATGGTATCCTTCACTGCACGGTAGTGCACAGTTATACATGTGGTATGACCCATGCAAACCTGTGCTAATGCTGGCAGCAAGTAGCAGCAAAATTAAATTGATTTTAAACACTAATAGTAGTACAGTAGACTGGGCCAACAATCACCACTCAGATAGGTTCTTAGCTATACTCTACTCTCACTAAGGTGTAGGGGGTGGCCCTCTTTTCTGAAGGAAAGCTGGATTAGTGCTCAGAAACTTTAAAAACAGACTGGTCTAGCAAACCTGAACCAGGTCTATGCTAATCTAAAAGTGCAGAAAATAGCAAAAATACAGAAAAATACAGTTTAAAAATATCAACAAACAGTAAAACATACAAGTCCCTATAAATATGTTTTACATATGGCTATCAAAGCATTCAAGCATAAAGCTCAGAGTATGACCTAGGCAGCAAGAGTTTGACTAGTGGCATCAGCACCTGCTAGAGAAGGAATGCTGGGGGCAGGAATAATGTGGCTTAATCTGCTCCCCTGCCTTTTGGGGGAGGAATATGTGATCATGGCACACTATTCATAGTAGAATCCCCAGGTAAGACAAAGATCAAATCAGGTGCCTGTCTATGGGTTGACAGGGCCAATTGATCACATCACGCATAGGCCTGACTGTGAATCGCTAAAGCCCATTGTATACCAATCATTTATGCAAATAAGCTTGCCCAGCAGAAGTATACCTTAAAGAGAATATTCTGGTCCTCCTTACAGATATCAGTGTCACTGACTATCTGCTCAAAAGCATCCCCAAATGGGTCATTAGAGCAGTTGGGTGGCTAAGCTTGACAATCAGAGGATGACTGGAGCAAAAAGGAAAAAAAAAATGTCTCTTCTGCATCAGCAGCAGATGTTGTAACAAATAACCCTAAATGATAGCATGCATTTTTGTATATCTGTAGCCATTACTAATTTTGTCATCATAGAAGTACCTTTTATGGTTTACCTTACAGGCTGATGAAACATCTGAACTTTATTTTTGCTCATTATTTTAATGTTTACATTGTCATGTTATGCTTCCATGTTGAACAGAACTAGAACCACCCATGCAGTTTTGAACTGGCATGAATACCATGATGTCTCATGACTATCCACTACCTTCACTGTTTCTAAATGGATTTCTTCCAGTCCTACAGCCCTGCCACTATAAAATTATCTAATTATTGCAGTGACCTTATATACAAGGGTCTGCAATGAATCTTCAAAACATGCATGCTTTTATCACAGCTGCTTGGAATCAAATGTTCATAGCTCACAGCTCAAGCACACAAATGCTAAGAATACATGTATTTGACACTGTCACATTTCAGCAAAATGGCACAGCCAGACTAATACCACAGAATCATATTTTTTCAAGACAAGGCATCTGCAACCCCTCAAGCTTCATTACTCTAACTTTTATATCACTGTACCTTGGAGAACAAAATGATCACTAACAGGCAGCAAAAAAATGTACTGGTCTTTGAGTCCGCATGGCCGGTGCAAACAAAACATATTACAATGTGAGCTGCAGCACTTCATTTTTTATATGAAATAAGCAAGAGTGTATACAGAACTGCCATGTTTAGCAATTATAATTGAGCAACTATCCACACAGCTTTTTCACGTTGAAATCAAATATGCAACCTGGATCACTCTGTTATAAGGTCATTACCGGTGAATAACATAGAGAGGCCTGACTGTAAGACTGGGTCCCTGCATCACTATTTTTTTTTAACTTTCCTTATTATTTAGTTGAATTGATTTCACACTTTTTATTGTTCTTTCTCTTTGTCCTGTTTTTAAACCAAATTGCCAATAGTGATACTACCAGGAATGTTAAGTTACAGACTACATTTTTTTTAAGAATCACTTGGCATCAAAACCTCCAATTACTGTAAGGCTGTGATCCAGGAAGGAGGCTGCAGTTCCAGATGGGGATGACTTTAGTTCTCTGTGCTGAAATGTACAAAGAATAGCAAAAATGTTAACATAGAATGTGGGCTCTATTTGAAAAATGTAGCCAAAACACAAATACCCATTGCAAGCTGAATGACAGAAAAGCATTATAATGCTTATATTGGCTGTAAAATACAGTATGCTCTTGGATACACAGGTCTTAGCAAAGTATTCAATGCTTCCCAGTAATTCAACATTACATTTTAGATAATCAGTATATTTCAGGAACTCAAGGTTCACAGTGCTGGAGACCATTGAATGCTGCCAGTTTCCAAATAGCCCAGATCAATGTCTAGTTAATTGACTTGCTCAGAATCACACAGTAGGCAAATTGAGATTAAGGAAATTACAGATGTGACTATATGAAGCAGTTAGCTAATAGCTAAAAGCCTTACTCCTTTGAGCTAATTGCAAGACCATAACATTCTTCTCCCTCTATGTGATAGCACAATAGAAACAACCTCTGCCAGGCCATAATGAGATTTGAATGCTTGGCCCCTGGTTTAAATTACCAGTGTTCAAACCCCTAAACTACTGAACAACATAATCCACTGTATTTCCTTAAATGTTTGTTTTGTTTATTCAATTTATTCAGTTATAATCCACTGCTGTTTCTTCAAAAGTTGTGCCAAGAATCTTAAAGTCTTTATGTTAAAATAAATAAAGATTTCCTATTGTTGCTTTATACATTTCCTACGGTTTTTAAATGATGCATTAATTTTCCTGTGCACACTAGCTTTTAAAATATGTTAACTTACTGGATGTTATTGATTCACATTGGGAGCAATGTCTACACCACACACATTTTCTACCAGGGTTCACAAATTATGATAAGTATTCATTTCCACGTGTTGAAGTGCACAAAGGGCACACTTTAATTTAGACTTATGCAAGTGCCATTCTTTTACCTGTCTTTTTAAAGTAAATGGGACAAGAAATATCCCTAACAGATTCTTACTTGTTTTGTTATCATTTCTTGGCCTCTGCAGGTCCACACAATAAAACCGTGCTTAAATGACCATCTAAATATGTAATTTGTTTTAAAGGCATGGCCTGTTATACAGGGATAAGGTCATTTATTTGATGTATTTTAAACACAAGTGAGTTGCACTTAGCTATGTATGATTAAAATAATTATTGACAAGTAAACAAAAATAGGGTAACATTAGTTTATATCTCTTTTACTCTGTTAATCTTTTTGTGAAAGAGAAGTTGTTTATAGAAAATTAAATTGATTTTTCTTAATTTTGATCACGTTTAACATAATTTTGTATTTGAATACAACAAGGGATGTATTATCTCAGTTCTGCTGAAGTCATGTTTAAGACAGAAGCACTAAACTGAGGCTTTCTTTTGATAAAAAAAAAACTGTTTGCTAATTTGCTGATATTCTTCTTGTGTGTGATTTTTTTATAGTTTTGCTTGGTTAGCACATTGACATGTTATTTATATGTGTTTTAAATGCACCTTTCATTTTGATGTGTTGTTAGAATGCTCAGGAACTTGTTATATTTTTCTTAGCATGTGGCTTTTAGTTGTCATACTCTTTTACATTACTTCAGTGCCACTATCGTTTTAGTTTCTTAACACGGTCATTTCCCATTTTTGTTCATATTGTTTTATACCACCCATTTTTGAAAACACAATCTAGTTTTTGACTGTCTTTGCAACTATACATTACCTTGGTACATGTATTTTCATGTTGAGATGGTAATAATATCACTTCTGAAGTATTAATTTCAAGAGGTATCCCTTAGAAAGACTGTCTTTAAAATTATCTTTCTTTCACCAGGTATGCAACATCTGAAGGAATGAATCACAACTCATCAGTATGTGTCTATAATAAGCACTCAATCACCAATACTTAACAAAAGCAACTCAAAAAATATATGCTATTTATTTATTTACTGACATTTGTTAAACGGGTTAGTCCAACTGGGATATTGTCCTATTTTCAGTGGAGACCCGAGGAGAAAAGCTCCAGAAAATACAATATATGATTACAGAACATGGAAAAACAAGTATTACAAACAATAATAGCAAGCAATAGTGATAAACAACTACCGGTGTAGAAATAAACAACTACCTTTTTTTTTTTTTTTTTTTTTTTTTTTTTTGACAAAATTAAATTCTTAGTTGCTGAACAAATGGGGAGAGTCAAGAGTGATAGTAGGATGTAATGAGAGAGATGTGAGTGTGGGAGGAGGGAAGAGCTAAGTAGGGTCATAGCAGGGACAGGTTCTGGAATTGAGTAAAAGTGTCTCCAGTTCTTTTTTAAATAGTGGAGTATGAGAAATAGAGAATATATCCAGGGGAAGTTTATTCCAAGCTTTGGCCACAGAGTGCTTGCAGAGTTGCTTACCAACAGACCTGTTAGGGTGGTATACATCAATCAATTGCTGATTTGAGGTGCGGAGAGATCGAGAAGGGGTATAGATGGAAACAAGGAGAGATAGGGAAGTACAGCAGGAGGGTTTAAAGAGCATAGAGTGCAGTATGTGAAACTGTTAGAGATGAAGTAGTTGTGGGAGTTCCAGCCATTGTAGAGACTTTAAGGCAATACAGTGGTGTGTGTTGTTTGGGCAGTTAGTAATGCATCTGGCTATTTTGTGGTAGGTTTGTTGAAGTTTGTTCAGGGTAGTAGTTAGGATATTTGTGAGAACTGGCGCAGCATAGAGAAGAGAGGGGAGGAGAAGTGCTTGTCCAAGGGTGAGTCTAGCCTCAGGAGTGAGGTATTTTCTGTTCCGATATAGAAGACCAAGTTTTTGATGGGATTTCATTATGCATTGCTGTATATGCTGATTGAATTTTAGTTCATCGTCAATGATAACCCTTAGGAGTTTAGTGTGGGTGTCAGGATGGATGGCTGTATTATTACAAGACTTAATGACAAAGAAAGATCTATGTTGAGCAAGAGAATGGGGGAGGAAGAGCAAGAGTTTTTTTTTTTTTTTGGGGGTTGAGGATTAGTAAGTTTTTTGAAAGCCATTGTTCGGTGGAGGGTAGAGCTTTTTGGGTTAGAGTGTGTAGGTCAGAGATGTTGTTGGCTGTAGAAATAATAGTGCAGTCATCAGCATATTGAATGAGAGATGAATGATTGCAAGAGGTAAAGAGGTCATTAGTGAAGATATTGAATAAAAGGGGGACTAAGATGGAACCTTGTGGAACCCCAGTAGAGTTAGGCAGGAAAGGAGAATATGAGGAGAGCCGTTTGACAGATTGTTGGCATCCAGATAGATAGCTAGCAAACCAGCTGAGGGTGGAGGAGGATAGGTGAAAGGTTGCAAGTTTAGATAGAAGTAAAGGATGGGATACAGTATCAAAAGCTTTGGAGAGGTCTAGAAAGAGACAGGAAGTAGGTTTATTATTGTCCAGGGATTCTGCAATGGTATGGGTGAAGGAGAGTAGAGCAGTAGTACTGCTATGATAGGGGCGGAAACCATGTTGAGTAGGGGTGAGTAAGTTGTGACTGAGAAGGTGGTTTAGAAGCTGAGTATGGATACATTTTTCTAGGATCTTAGATAGGGGAAATAGAATGGCAATAGGTCGATAGTTGATAGTATCAGTAGAGTTGCCTACCTTATGGAGACAGGTGGTGTAGAAAGATTTCCAAAGAGTAGAAACAGTAGATTCTAGCATGGATCTATTAATTAATATAGTCACTGGGTAGGCAATAGTGTCAGCTGCAAGTTTGAGGAAGGTGGGAGTTAATTTATCAGTAGAGAGAGAGCAGGGTTTGAGTTTGAGCAGTAGAGATTTGATGTAAGAAGTGGGAAGTGGCTGGAAGGAGAAAAAAGTGTTATTGGGGGTGGGTGTTGGATCAGGTAAGGAGTAGGAGTTAGTTTGAGAGGGTAGGTGGTTTTGGATGGAGGAGATGAAGTGGGAATTAAGTAGGGTAGCTGTTTCCTCCGGAGTCGAGTTTGGGTAGGGGGAAGGGTTAGAGGGAGAGCCTGGGTAAAGGATGCTATTTAGTGTAGACCAGAATTTATGGTGGGGTAGATCTATGTTTATGCTGGCCTGAGCTATAAAATGATTTTTTGTCTTTGTCTGTTTTTTGGCACAATTGCATAGTTGTCTGTATTTGAGAAGATGCGGTGTTTGTTTAGTTTTGATCCAGGCTTTCCAAGCACTGTCTCTTTGTTTCATGATGATCTTAGTTTCTTTTGAAAGCCAGGAGGCATGATTAGATTTCACTCTGATCATTCTAGAGGGAGCTAGGAAGTCCAGAGTATTTAGGAAAATGCTATTTAAAGTGTCAACGGCATCATTCAGGGGAAGTTGTTTAAGGATGGACCAGTCAATGTTTTGGAGTAGTGAGTTAAACTGTGAAGAGCTAAATGAGGATAGTTTCCGACAATCTCTAAAGAGGTGGGGTTTAGGAGTGTGAGGGTCATATCTTTGGATAGAGGTAGGGAGATGGTCACTAAGGGAGTCTGGTAGGGTTTTGGGCTGGTGGTAATGTTTAGGGGAGTTAGTAAGTATCCAGTCTATTGTGGAGCTGGAGGTAGAGTTTTTGTGGAAACGAGTGGGGGTAGAAATTAGTTGGTGGAAACCATGAAGGTGAATACTGAGTAAGGGAGAGTCAGTAAAAAGTTTAGACCAGTCTATATTGACATCCCCAAGGATGAGTGTTTCATAAGGTATACTGAGATAGAACCAGGATAGTATGTTTTCGAGAATGGGTATATTGTTGCCAGGAGGAATATACATGGAAGTTATAGCAAGTTTTTTGTGAGGATTTAGATGGAGGTTAAGAATGAGGAGTTCAGCAGGGAGGAAGCTAGGAATAGGTGTTGGGTAAGGTGAAAGGTTAAGGCTGTTAGAGTAGAGGATGGCTACACCACCTCCTTTCTTTAACATTCTATCAGAGTGGTAGATGTTGGAACCGGGGGGGGGGTATTTCACTGTTTGAGATATGGGGCTTGAGCCATGTTTCTGATAGGGATAGGATGTGAGGGGTGTTGTAGGCTATCCAAGAGTGTAGATCAGTAATTTTGTTTTACCAGGCTTTGAATGTTTAGTGAATAAAAGGTTAGGTGTTTGTGAGGTTTTGGGTAATGGGGCTAAGCTTGTATATCTGGTTGGTTGTTGGAAGAGGGTTGAGAGCAGGAGGTAGTTAAGGTGGATGAAGGGGGGGGGAGAGGGAGGTGCAAGGTGAAGAGGGGCCAGGGTTGGGATGGATGTCTCCAGAAGAGAGTAAATGTTTATAGAGAAAAGCAGCTGATGTAAAAAGTAGATAGTATTTGGAAGGTCTGTATTTAATCCTGTTAGATGGTTTGAGAATTTGAAGTATGTGTCTTTTGTACAGAGTTGTGGTAGCTGAGTTAAATAGGTCTGGAGAGATGGAAAAAAAGTGAAGCTGGAAAGTTGTAGTGTGAGTGCGAGGTAGGGGAACAAAAGAATGAATTTGAGAGGTAAAAGAGATAGGAGGTAGTAATAGAGAGCATAGTGAGTAATGTTGCAGATATAAGCATATGCAGCATGATGAGTAGTTTGGTTAAGGAGGGAAGGGGTAAGTGTAAGAAATAATATAAAATAGCTGAATATGCTAAGTTTGATTGGGTGTTGGATTGTGGGAGTGGTAATACACATGAAGTGGATTTGTAGTAGATGGCTGGTCAGGAAGGGAAGGGATGAATAGGTGAATATGTTAAGTGTGAATGGTTGTTAGACTGTGGGAGTGGTAAAAGACAGGGTGTGGATTTGTAGTGGATGGGTGGGCAGGAAGGGGAGGGATGGTTAAGTATAAAGGAAATTGTACATGGGGTGGGTGGGAATGGGGGTAGGGTAGGGGAGTGAAGTGAGCCCAAGAGTAGCGAGGATGAATGGAGTGGGGCTACACCCAAAAGGAAAGTCTGAAGAAAAAACAATCAGTGAAAAGAGAAAGAAAGGGAGAGGAAAGTGTGTAGGGTTCTAGCAAAAGCAGAGATAGTGGGCCTGAGATTAGGACAGCAGGAGGTAGGAAGCAAGGCACAAGTCTAGAGATGTAAGGAAGAGCAGGGTAGGACAAGGTATAGGGAGTTATTAGAATATCTTACTGTGGTAGATAGGTGAACAAGCACATTAAAGGAGGATTGGGTAAAGAGAAAAGAGTAGTTCAGAAAGGAGGTATGATTAACAGTGGAGAGTGAGCAGGCAGATAAGAAGAGAAATGGGTATGGAGAAATTAATAGTTCAGAAAGGAGGAAGGATTAACAGAGGAGAGGAGTAGGGTGAAGAGGGGGGTAGGAAGACTGAGGAATGTTCAGGTAAGAGTTGGAGCAGCCAACACAGGGGTAGGCCAGAGATAATAGGCAGCAAATATAATCTTCAGGTGAGCAGTACATACTTAGGTAAAATTCCACCAAGAAAGGAACAAACAGCAGATGTTTGGCCGAAGGTGGTTTTCAAGTGAGTTTGGGCCTGAAGTAGAGTCAGGGAAACACAGGTAGCAATTAAGTAAACCTGAAAAACATAAAAATAAGACAAGTAAGTTGCAAGGGGCAATGGGAATAGGGATTAGAAGAGTGACTGAGTAGGGGGCCAGTAGAAGTGAGTGTGAGGTAGGATAGGGTGAGTGTGGATATGAGTGGTGGTAGGAGGTAGAGAAGTGGAATTAGTGTGGAGGGGGCAGTGAGGACATAGAGGCAGTGAAGTAATATATGCAGCTGACAGAATATGTTAAAACATTGTAGGAAATGGTCCAAGTCACAAAGATTCAGTTATTCCTCACTTAAAACAACAGATGATTTGCCATGAGTAACAGTAATACATTTAGGGTAGCAGGTAGTCAAATCACAGACAGCAGGTATTAAGTCAAGGTAATGCACCAAAGCATGAGGTATACTATCTCTAAAATAACCTTTATATTGAAGAACAGTAATAGTAAGCATATGTATATGTTTAAATATATTCTAGTATACAAATGAACATGCAGTTCAGATTGGGCAGATAAAGCAATAATTGAAGATAGGATTTATGGTTAAAATTAATAAATTGGTAGTAGCTAAAGGAATAGCAGGAACTGGTCAATGTAAGAGAAACACTACGAGAAAGGGACAGGGAGAGGCACACCAGCGCGTGGTAAAAAGACGCACCAAAAAGGTCTACAAGGGAGTCCTTAAGCTCCTAGCATAAAACACAAGGGTAGATAAACTACTTGAAGGTATGAATACTGGGACTAGACCATGGTCTGATAACACTTGGCTAAGCATTAGCGACAGAGAGTTATGGCTTAAAAATAGGCAAATGTATGTTATCCAGCCAGTAGAGGACACTAATTAAAGTAACTTAAAGATTAGACAGACTAAAATGTTTGGTGACAGGGGCAAAATGCTAGCTGTAGGGAAAAAACACATACAGCAGAGGAGAAAAATAGTACATTTAGTGTAATTAAGTTATAAATAATGAATGTACAGCTTACGTAAGTCAGAAAAAAATAGGTATTCAGCTAGCAGTAGTAAAAACCTTTCCTGCTTAGCATAAGCATTTCAGTCTATGCTACAAGGTATGGCAGGGACAAGCTATAGCAGGCCAATGGTCCCAAAAGGGGGTCAAATGAATTTAATTAAAACAATGCAAAAAAGGGACAGATAAGAAGTAGAAGAGAAGGACAGTTGCAAATCATAAGTCTTGTGCAGTAATTTACATGTAGGAGAGTAGCGACTATGTTTTGTTAAATAATGTAAGGCAGATACAAAAGACACAGCCTAGAAAACGGTGCTAAGCCTTTAGTTAGTACATTGAGTAGATTACAATTAGCGACAGTGGCGAAATTCTTTCAAACAGAGGCAGTCACAAAAACAACAATTGAGAAAAAAAACATTCACAGTGCATTAACAACAAATAAGACAGCACAATGGCACTTGTCAATACAAGCTAGGCCTTTAGTTAGCACAGTCTGCTGAGAAAGGTTAGCGACAGTGGTGAACGCTTACAAACAGAGCAGTCTCAGAAGAGCAGCTGAGAAAAAAAACCTTCACAGTACATTTCCAAAAAATAATACAGAGTAAAACCTGAAGCAGTAGTAATAGGTCTAGTGTATCATAACTTTTACAGCAAAGGAGCAGCAGAGAGATCTACATATCTACAGATTTCCACATTAAAGAGCAGACAAACAAATAAAGACTAATTTAAAAAAGTTAATCTGCAGCTGACAATGCAGCAGCAAAGTTATATTATACGACATGAGCAGAACTCTTGTTGGACTTGGATCAATAGTCTTGCTCCGATGATCAAGAAACTGTTGCTATTTACACAGAAACATAGTGGCTTACCTGTGGAAGGCCTGGCAACACCCTAGGACCACTCGGAGGGGAGAGAGGGAGTAAAAGATGGTGCTACGGAGAAAGCTCGCGCCAAGGCTTAAAAGAATGCAAAAGAGTATGGGAAACCTTCAGCAGCTCCGATACTGGGGGGGGGGCAGGTAAGAAAAAGGGGTAGTGTAGCAGGACAGGCAAACATGGGAGGTTAGGAGAAAAATACAAATAGATTAAGGTGTGGCGAAGTTTGAGCAAAAGTTGTGGAGAATAGATATAATCAGAAAAGTGCAGGTTATGCCGGGGGAGAAGTATGGGTTTTATAGTGAAAGTTACACCCAAAAGGAAAGCCTGAAGAAAAACAATCAGTGAAAAGAGAAAGAAATGGATTGGAAAGTGTGTAGGGTTCTAGCAAAAGCAGAGATAGTGGGCCTAAGATTAGGACAGCAGGAGGTAGGAAGCAAGGCACAAGTCCTGAGATGTAAGGAAGAGCAGGGTAGGACAAGGTATAGGGATTTATTAGAATATCTTACTGTGGTAGATAGGAGAACAAGCAGATTAAAGGAGGAGTGGGTAAAGAGAAAAGAGTAGTTCAGAAAGCAGGTATGATTAACAGTGGAGAGTGAGCAGGCAGAAAAGAACAGAAATGGGTATGGAGAAATGAATAGTTCAGAAAGGAGGAAGGATTAACAGTGGAGAGGAGTGGGGTGGAGAGGGGGGTAGGAAGACTGAGGGATGTTCATGTAAGAGTTGGAGGAAGAGGTAGATGAGAGGGGAGCAGTCAGCGGGTGTACTGCAGCCAACACAGGGGTAGGCCAGAGATTATAGGCAGCAAATATAATCTTCAGGTGAGCAGTACGTACTTAGGTAAAATTCCACTAAGGAAGGAACAAACAGCAGTTGTTTGGCAGAAGGTGGTTTTCAAGTGAGTTTGGGCCTGAAGTAGAGTCACGGAAACACAGGTAGCAATTAGGTAAACTTAGGCAAAATTCCACCAAGGAAGGAACAAACAGCAGATGTTTGGCAGAAGGTGGTTTTCAAGTGAGTTTGGGCCTGAAGTAGAGTCAGGGAAACACAGGTAGCAATTAGGTAAACTTAGGTAAAATTCCACTAAGGAAGGAACAAACAGCAAATGTTTGGCAGAAGGTTGTTTTCAAGTGAGTTTGGGCCTGAAGTAGAGTCAGGAAAACACAGGTAGCAATTAGGTAAACCTGTGGAAGGCCTGTTGACACCTTAGGACCGCTCATTGGAGGGGAGAGAGAAAGAGTAAAAGATATTCTCAGTGATTCTGATTTTCATTCTATTCACCTTTATTCGGGTAGTATTTCATCTTTGAGAAATATACTATTTAATCATTTAATAATTTCCTGGCTCATAATAAATTCTGGCATAAATTTCATTATCTGCATTTATTTAAAATGTAGCTAATTTAGGCAGATCGTTACATTTATATGATTTAAGAGCCCTTAATGAAACATTCCAGAACAGCTTTTATTTTCATTTTATACCTGTATGTCATCTTAATCAGTTACCATCAGAAAAAAAATCATCCCCACCCACATAAGTTCACCACTGAGAGAACTGAGCTTCCTACC
Organism: Protopterus annectens; assembly: GCF_019279795.1. Taxonomy (NCBI): domain Eukaryota; kingdom Metazoa; phylum Chordata; order Ceratodontiformes; family Protopteridae; genus Protopterus; species Protopterus annectens. Next base: position 1,474,613,032 of record NC_056737.1, on the reverse strand, counting down.
AAGGCTAGGTTAAAGAGGAACCCTATCAGCTGATCAAGTTTTCAGAAACTCGAAATTCATATGGTCGAGACCATATGATCAAGTTTTTGAAAACTCAAAGCCTTTGAATGGAGATAATGGTAGAGTGAGAATTGGGCAATTTACCCTTTTCTTCACTGTAGTTTGATCTCATAGCTGGTATATATAATTTGCAGGGGGTGTACGGGTGCAGGTGGCTTACTCCCCTGAATAAATGTAAAAAAAAAGTAGATATTTGTGTTTTTTTGTTTTTGATGCTTGAGTTTTTGGAAACTCAATCATATGGTCTCATCTGTATGAATTTTGAGTTTCTAAACACTCGATCATCTGACATAGATCTGTTAAAGAAGTGAGAAAATACAGTATTAGCCACAAATACAACAGGAGAAGTCTGACTCAAAAGGGGTGAAAATGCATATTTGTACTTATTAAAATTTCACTGTTTGGAATATCTAGTTGTAACATCACAGGTGATCTAGTAACAGGTTTTGTGACAAATGAACATGTGGACAGGCCAACATAACAGTTCTGTGCTTGTCCCATGTAATGACATACATCTCATCTAAGATTTATATACTGTCATTCATGTACAGTGCATTACTGTGAGGGACATGCACCTGTTTGACAGTATATGTCAATGGCATTCACAACTATAAACCTTTGGATTACCAGCCAATTATTCATTCCAGTTTATTCCTGGATGACTGCATGACTGCATGCAAATAGTAAACATTTATAGTGTCACTGTCAGTTGTCTTGTTTCGTGCTTGCACAATTTATCTTGACAACACAAAGATGTACTTCCTAAATATGACAGTGCACTTCAGAATAACAGCAATGGATCATGTGTGAAAAGGTTGTACAAAATACAGAAAGAATTATTTGTTGTAAATATTTTTTTTTACTTTCTGCCAGAAACAGAGTGATGGCAAGCTTATTTGCACTGCTATTATTATTAGTATTAGCACATGCGTAATCATAACTTGAGATGTTGAACTTAGACTGGGAATTTGCTGTATGCTACGGTGCTCTGTGCCAACATTTACACAAATTAACAGTATACAAACACAATCATGCCTGAATTTGATGGAAATCAGAAAAGATATGTGTTATGGCCACGAGTCAGGTATCATGATTTACACATTTGTCATGACTGTTACAGTTGTTACAGTTATTCAGTCCATGAGGAAACAAAATTAATTTTTATTTATTATTTATTATCCTCATATATTATATATTACAAACACATATACATGCACTCATACATATAAATAATTATTCAGGTAAGATCTGTACAAGACAGTGTTGAGAATAAGGAGTAAGCACATTAATACAGAACCAGCAAAATGTTTTGTTAAGAAAATGTGTAGCTAACAATTACAACCACTGGAGTCATATAAAACATTCAAAAACAATTTGGTATATATCTGGTTTCAAACCTTGACAGTATCATAATGTAAAACAGACCTGAATATTATCTGCATAACTACTCCACTTAGGGAGTCTTACTTCACTAAGATCCAAAATGACAGCATATTGCAGGAAAAAGAGAATGTATGTATGTATTACTTGTCATTACCTTCATGGTAACTGTCTGCTGTATATTATTCAGTTCTTCATATTGCTCAACAGTACATTAGCCTGACTATACATAACTGAGCACAGTAGGATGAAGGACATCAGAGTAATGTGGCCAAAGGCAAAAACTCAAAAGATGTTGCTATAAGCTGTGCACTCACATTTAGTTTGAGTTCCAGTTGCCGATCATTGCCAGGCATTAGGCAACTGCTGAGGAGACAGAGTAGTGACGCAGAAGGGAGAGGATACATAGACAGAGGGAGAGGGAGGGAGGAAGAGACCAAGTAGCTTCTGACAGAAGCAGGATAATGGTGTCTCATAACAATATACAGCAAACAGCTACACATAAAACAGTGTTCTAAAACCGTCAATAACACTTTGGTAATGCCTGGATTAGAACACTAGAAAGTATGCAAAAGTGGCTCTATAGAGCTGAGCATTATTGCATCACCCCACAAAGAAACTCATACTTTACACACTTTAAATCACATAGTTGTTGGGAAAGTGAAACCTTAGTGAAGCTGAAGGAGTGAATAGAAAGAGAAAGAGATGGAGAGAGACATGCCAACAGCATTGTTTATGGTACATATAGGACTATCCTAAGTGTGGCACTCTTACATATTTTCTCATTATTAATCTGTCATGCTCTGTATAATAATGTGCTTACTACAGGGAACAAGAAGCGGCAGGAGAGTACAGCCAACATTAACACATATGCAGGATAAGGAGAGCTTACTACATCTCCCTGTTGGGATGGAATCGTTTTGCAAATGCTTTCTGGCTGCACTATTCAAATGATGCAATAATGACATATTGTAACTGGAGAGAAATACAGATGTTTACAGTTAAACATAGAATGGGAATATAAAATGTCATGAAGTAATAATTTAAAGTACAACTGCATTCAAACCCATGACACTATGCAAGGACATCAGTCTACAGACAGGGAATTATTAAAAAAAAAAATAGAACTTTCTAGTTCATTGCATCTAGAAGCCTATGAACTGTTAGCATTACTGTTTCAAAGTAGTGCCTTTACTCACACCTTTAGTCTCTATTCCCATAGTGCAACAGATTTAATCACATTTGCACAGAAGTAAATGGGCTACAGCTTCTAAAAGTAAATTCTTCAGCTTTTGCCATAGGAAGTAAAACAGCATTCACCATCACCCAGCACTGGTATGCTATACCAACATCCCTGCAAATGTTGAAGACAAAAAGTGAAGGCTTCTCCATGGAAAACCTCTGGTCATGTTTGTTGTATGCGATTCTATTTCTGAACAGATAAAATGTTTGAAAAAGTGTTTGACATGACTGTGGTGAAAATGGAGGTGGCAAACAGAGGGTAGGACACATAGGGAAAGAATACAAAAATTTTAAGGAGGGCGGTGGAAGAGCATCACAGCTATCCACTTCTTCAGAGCATAAATGTAGTATTGTACTTTGTAGATTTGATGACTATTAACTGTCACAGCACCTGGGATTGGTGACAACAACAAAATAATGATATATGAACAAATTGACAAAGCAAAGTATGTCAAGTTGATGCATAGGTGAAGTGGAGAGCTAGTATGGGAAGTAACATTTTTTTGTGGACAGTAACATGTTTTTTATTTTCTTGTAGAGAAAGGAATGTTGAGGAAGGTGATTAGGAACAATAGGTTCAGGTAGGTAGCAAAACATACAAGACAGACAGGGATGGTAATGAACACAAAAGGTCAGAGGACACCATAACTGAGTAGTATATTTTAATGTAGTATATCTTACTAGTACATTCACTTCCAGCTTGAGAACAGTGAGAATCTATTCCTCACCCTTGGAACTGTCATCACTGTCTCCTGTGTCAGTTACCTGGGTTAGTGCAGGAAGTGGCATCATTTTAGCAATACGACGCAAGACCTTTTCAGTCCTGGTGATTCTGGCACTGAATACCTTTTCAACTCTGCTGATTCTGGCACTGAGGCTTCTCACCCTAATGGCCTCTACCAGCCCTGTCAGCTTTTGATCAGTGATAAAATTGTCACCTCCACCACTACTGCACTCTGAGGTTACCAGTGCACCAGCAGCCGGGGCAGAGCTGATGGAGCAGGTCAGGCAGGATTTGTGGAGGCAACACTGAGAAGTAGTTACCCAGATGTGCTGGGTGCCTGTGCTGCCTTTGATGGTGCTACTGCAGTCACCTGTGGAGGTATGGCAGGCTGAACCCCAGTGAACAGTTTACCTCCCAGTGTTGATGATCATTTAGCTTTCGGCAACAATGTATTAACAAAAAAAAAAAAAAATATATATATATATATATATATATATATATATATATATATATATATATATATATATATATCCTAAAAGCAGTGACAAGTGGAGTACCACAGGCAGTAGCGGCTGGTGACTTCAAATCAAAGGGGGGCTGCAGGAGACAGCTGAATGGGTGGGGCCAATGGGAAGGGGTGGGGCCAACTAGAAAGGGGAGGAGCTACACTCAAAACCACAAAAACTAAATATACTGCCCTAGGTGCCAAACTGTCATTATGAGAGTCCAATCAAGACAAAATGAAGTGTAGAAGAATAAAAATATTTCAATGCATTGGCTGCATGACAGCTTAATATCTAGATGGAAACAAAAAAGGTTGCGAGGCATGAAAAAATACATTACTTTTTTAAATACATTAATGGAATGCCAGTCAAAATCAAGTATAAGAAAAACAAAAAATACATTAATGGAATGCCAGTCAAAATCAAGTATAAGAAAAACAAGCAGCACTCAACTCAAACCACTTCTTGCACTGCAGTTTTAATTATAATTTATATTCAGCTTTATTAAAGTACCAAGTAACATGCTGAAAGTAGAAATCTCTGATGCCCCCACTTGTAAAAATGTTCCTTATCCAAAAAAGAAAAAAAAGACCTGATGCCTGACATCTACTTGTTTCATGGGGAAAACATGATCAAAGTAAAAAATGAAAAGCAAACAAGAAATAAGCTCAAGATACATTGCTTAAAAGGATTACTGTACAGGTTATGGACCACACGATTGGCATTCTGTTTATGGGTAAAGCCTGCAGAGATGACTGAAGTCTCCAAGTGTAATGAGACTCTTAAAATAATGTAATCCTGTCCTTTATTACAAATACTGTCATATGCATTTCAATACCCAAGGCTTATACATTATCTAGTTAAGTATTCTCTACATGGCAACAGAAAGGCTTTCAATGTTGGCAATTCTTTAACAGTATGCGTATGAAAGCGTACTTGCATCTTGCAATCTCAGCCAACCTTACCTGATGGTCATTAAAGTATTGCTACTTAAACACAGAGCAACAGGTACTTTGAGTAATAAGCATAAATCAACAGTACAAAAAATATGACAGAAACCATGAAAAGCCACTGTAGTACTTGTGTCTACCTTGGACGGGGGTCATACTCTGCACATTTACACTGCATAACTACTCCTTGCCTTGCTTCGACACATACAGAGTCACTACATGGGGGAGTGGGGTGTAACAAGTATGTCACAGTTTGAAATGTCTCTGGCTGACTTGTGATGGTCCTGACACATTTTGTCATACCTCTCAACCTCAGAGCAAGAAATCTGGACAAAGCCATACAAAGAAATGGGACAAAGGCCCAAAAATAAGGACAATTTTTAAAATATTGCTCTTATAAACTTAGAAAGATAATAGAGGTCTTGCATTAGTATGAATTTTCTGAATGGTATGAAATCTGAAACTCAAATGTCTGTCAATATTTTCTAACTTCAGTGTTTAATGATTTGTCACTAATTTGCCAAAAAAACACAATTTTATGAAAAATGGACCAAAAATATGGATGTAAAAATATAAAACAGCAGCACAATACAGCTGGGAACCTTTCAAAAAAGGGACACTTTAATATTAGTACTGCTAACTTGAGCAGCTGACAAAATAAAATAATCTGCATGCATTTCTGAAATAAAAATAATCTGATTAGTTATTTCTTAATTATAAACCCTCCATGTTTTCTTCCAAAATTGCTATTTTGCGGAGGGATCATTAGGGGAAGAGTAACATTTTGAGCCAAAATCAGGGACAGTTGAGAGGTTTGGCTATGCCTAATTCTATAAAGCAATTTATTTGCATGTACCTCTCAATCTGTAATGCAATAAATCTGGACAAGGCCAAATATATTGGGTGAACATATAAACAGTACTAAAAATTGCTCTTGTATAAACTGAGACAGTTGATAGAACAGGTCTTACTTTAGCATGCATTTTTCTGAAGGTTATGAAGTCTGAAACTCAGTGTGTCATTATTTAGTGACTTAATTCCTAATGATTTGCCAGAAAAAAACATAAATTTTATGAGGAACAAACCAAAAATAAGAAGCAAGAAATCTATTAATTCTTTGAAAATCTGGACAGTTGGGAGGTATAGTTCAGCTGGGGCTGCCTAAGTTTGCCACCCTTCCCCCTCACAAAACCATGGTCGAATGGAGCCTCCCCCTGCAGCCATTCATAGGTTCATAGGTTCATAGGTTTATACTAGGCTATCTGCCCTAAGGCATTTATAAGCCTAGCCCAGAGTTTTTGTGGCTTACGCCACCCCTTATGTTAAAAATACTGTGCCCATTAGTTTGTTGTGCCTCTGTCCAGCAGTGACACAGAGATGATTCCCGGGGTAAACCTACGATCTCCCATCCACCGGTCAAGATTTCTCTTGAATAGAGCCAGCGAGGTGCTCTGTCTCACATGGACCGGGATTTTATTCCACAACATAGGGAGTCTCTGGGTGACAAATCTATCCCTCCAGCATGTCCTATTTATATCCGTGCTAAGGTTTAAGTCACTTGCTCTAGTGGATCTGGTAGATTTGGAATTTTTGAGGTGGAGCATGTCCATTAATTCCTGGTTGGACATGGCCTTGTATGTCAGGCACAGGTCACCTCTGAGCAGACGGTATGCGACTGAATAGAGCTGGAGTTTCTTCAGTCTGGCAGCATATGACAGATTTTGGAGTCCCTTTATCCTTTTGGTGAGGAACTTTTGGGGTTTCTCCAATTGCTGCAGGTGTCGGGTGAGATACATCCCGAATGGGGCATTGTACTCGAGCATTGGTCTGATAAGTGAAGAGTACAGGGGAACAATGACCTCACTTGATCTGGATGTGAATCCCTTCATGATCAGGTGGGCAATGTAGAAGGTTTTTCTAACCACTTTAGCAATGTGAGTGTCAAAAGAAAGGCCACTGTCAATCTGGGTCCCCAGGTCCCTGATAACCTCTTCTGTGCTTAGTGGATTGCCACCTATATGGTAGCTTGGGGTTACCTTGTTTTTCCCAAAGGGTATGACTATACATTTTTTGGCATTTAACTTCAGGCCATAGCTCTGGCACCAGCTATCAGTTTCCGTGAGACCCCTCTGAAGGATATCTGTGTCCGATGCACTTTCCACTATGGCTCCCAGTTTGCAGTCATCTGCAAACTTTGTCAGCCATAGTCCTCCTATGTTAGCCTGTACTTCTGAGAAGTAGATGCCGAGCAACAGGGGGCCAAGGACTGAGCCCTGTGGGACACCACTTGTGACCGGCTTGGAGTCTGACATGGCGCCAGCTACTCTAACCCTGTGGGTTCTGTCCTTTAGCCAGTTTGCAACCCATCTTGTGACATATGGGTTTACATTTAAGCTGGTAAGTTTCTCTATAATACCCAAGTGGGGTATTGTGTCGAAAGCTTTTGCAAGGTCAAGGTAGGCTGTATGGACTGCCTTTCCCTCATCAATGGCCTTTGTGACTGTTTCGAAGAAGTCGACCAAGTTCAAAAGGCATGATCTGCCCTTGACAAAGCCAAACTGGGTCGGGTCCAATGTCTGCAAGTCTTCTATGTCTTTGTTTATGAGTTCCATTATGATTCTCTCCATAGCTTTGCAGACCAGGCTTGTTAAGCTTATGGGGCAGTAATTACCAGGGTCCGTAGAGGCACCGCCTTTGTGGCGTGGGACCACAGTTGCCATACGCCACACTTGGCTATTTCACTCCATTTACCATAAACACTAATGTGCATACTGATTTACTTCTATGATGATTTGAACTTCATTTGAAAGTTTATTTTGCATTTTACAGCACAAACACTAAGGCATCTGCTAAACAAACTTGGCATTAAAACTTCTCTGCCCTTGAAACTCATATTCATTGAAACAACATTGAAACCCATATTCAAAGAAAATACATTTTACCCGTGGCAGATAAAGATTAATTCTGGGCTGTTTTCAAATCATAGGCCCCTTGCATATGAAACATACATGTGCTCTTTGATACACCTTCCTATTGCTTTGAACATTTTTCCAGTAAACAATGAAACAAAATGCATGCACCAATGACAAAACTGCCCAATTCAGAACATTTCCATCATAAAAGTCTACTCAAACTTCTACAGTCCACTATTATCAGTAAATGTGCACAATTCTACAGTTCACCATTATCAGTAAATATGCACAATCTCTGAAGTAGTAAAAAAGTCATCTAAATAATTCCATGTTAAATAAATCTGTAATGAAGAGGTTGCTGCTAGCAAACACCTTTATATTTCATGGTTTCATCGAAAAATAAAGTGTCTGATGCCCCTGAGGAATAAATTGCCTAAATTACATTAAAAATAAGGTAGTAACATTGCAATAGGAAATAGATGGCAAACTGATAACAGGCTCATAGTTAGTATCTTAACTTTCAGTACGACAGCATTCACCCCTTATGGGAGTAGAACCAACAACCTTCTGCATCAAAAACAAGTGCACAACCTGTTGTGCTATTAGCAATGCAAGCTGACTTAGCATAATCAACACTAAACTTCTCTTCCCCTGCAGCTCTCAGCTCCTTGTAAAATCTGCTCAATACTCAACTGCATCTCAACTTTGCAGCACAAGAAATCTGGGAAAAGCCAAATTTATTGGGATGGGTCAAAAGGGCAAAAACCAGGGATACATTAAACATTGCTTGTATAATCTTGGAAAGCTGCTAGAATAAAATGCTGTGTTACCACCATACATTTTACTGCCAAGGTCCCTGTGCAAAAGAGTCAGAACATACCACTATGCCAAATCACCTGCTTTGTGAAAGAAAAATGCTGTGTTACCATCATACATTTTACTGCCAATGTCCCTGTGCAAAACAGTCAGAGCAACATACCACTATGCTAAATCAGCTGCTTTGTGAAAGAGAGGAAGACTGAAACTTAAATGGCTCTCATTTAATGAATTCAGTTCTCACCATAGCTGTCAACGTCTTAGCACAAAACACCTGGACAAACCCAGTAATGAGGGAATACAGCCCTCAAACATATTCAGTGAATTCAGTTCTTGCTATAGCTGTCAACCTTAGCACAAAAAACCTGGACAAAACCAATAACAGGGTAATGCAGTCCCAAAATAAGGACAAATTTCAAATAGAATTCTTATAAACTTAGAAAATTGCTAGAATAAAAGGTTGTGTTACTATATATTTATTGCTAGAATAAAAGGTTGTTTTACTATGTATTTTCTGAATAATATGAAGTCTGAAATTCAAATGCCTGTCAATTTTACTTCTGATGGAACAAAAACAATTTTCAGCAGAGGCCCAGGGAGAAATACTGTAGACACATGTCTTTGTAAAATGGCAGGACACCAGAGCAAATCCACACAAACACAGGGATAAGATGCAGACTTCACACAGAAGGCACCCCAGCCAAGAATCAAACCAGAAAACCTATAGCTGTGAGGCAACAATACTACTGCTGCACCATCAAATATGTAAGGAATTAAACATTCAGAAATGTGAAGTCTATAATTCAAATGCCTGTCAATTTTATTTAACATTCGTTAATCAGGACAGTCTGACTTGGAACAGAAAAACAATTTTCAGCAGAGGCCCAGGAAGAAATAATGCAGACATGTCTTTGTAACATGGGAGGACACAAAATCAAACCCACACAAACACAGGGAGAAGATACAGACCCCACAAAGAAGGCACCCCGGCCAAGAATTAAATCTGAGAACCTGCAGCTGTGAGGCAACAATGCTACCACTGCACCATCAAATACCAAGCATTGCAACATTTACAAACCACAGACATTATGAGGAACAGATCAGATCAAATATGAGGCAAAAATCTGCAATTTATTTACAAATGGTGGTGGGTAGGGAATTCAGGTCTTTAACACCTGCATACAAGGTACAGGGTTCAAGCCTGAGATATTCCCTACCACACCACCATGAGTGTAACCACCAGTATAGGGCATTTTCACACACTCACACACTCCTTACCTGTAGCTGAAACACCAGACCTCATAAATCCACATCCCTGTAGCTGCAGATAATATAATGATAAAATTCTATAACACCACCTTCCTGCTGCAGGACTGATGGTAGAGCGCACTCTGGTAATTTGGTATTTTCACATTAGCCACAATGAGTCTGATTTTGTGTAAATCACAGATGTGCAATTTGAGTCATAGTAGAATAGAATCATGTGTGTGCATAGCTATTGTTAAACACCTTCAAAACCCACAGCTGACTCAGATTATCTGTGGCTATGTGGCACCTCATAATGACTGAATTCTATCAGCTGAGTTGTAAGGCAAAAACAAGAGGATGAAACTTGATTTCTCATGCTAAAAAATCATATAGTACATTGATGTGAACATTTTTATGTTAGCTATATTAGTTCAGACAATGTCTTATCTCCCATCATTAGAACAATAACCAGCCTGTCTTTGTTGTGGTACCATGCTGCCTGAGTTCCTTCTCAACTTCTCATCTTTTCTGAGTTTTTTTTTTATTTTCTTAATTTGACCTGCTAAAGTCTTTAGTTTCTTAAGAGATCCATATCTATAAACAGTGCTTCTAATTAGGCAATTAAAAGCTTGCACTTTTCCAAGAAATATAGCAATGTTCTACCCAGCAATTCATTTGGGGTACAATGCAGACTCCACACAAAGGCATTTCATCTATAAACTTTATAAGAGAACCAGTAGCTGTGAGGCAGCAATGCTAGCCTCTAATATTTCCCTGCCGTTTAGCTTACCCTTAGCTTACCCTTCCTACTTGCCTGGTATACTTCTGCACCTTCATTCTGTTCTTCTTCTAACTTCTTTCTTCTTCTACCACTTCTTTCTTCTGTTCTTCAGCAAAAAAAAAAAAAAAAAAAAAAAAAAAATCCAATGGCAAATTAATAAGTATCGGCGTCGGCATTAAAATCCTTCCTGTGTGACTCACTCAGTCACGATCGAATCAATCCCACAACTGGCTTACTGTTTGATTCTCACTCTTTTCCAGCACATAAAGCCCGGGAAGAGAGCGACAACCAATCAGCAGCCTTTAGCCCAGCAAGCACGTCATGTACATGCCTGCGGACGTCGCAGTCCGAGCCCCTTCCAATTCTATGCGGTTTGGAACTGCATAGACTGCTGGGCATCACAATGATGCCTTAAATAGCCCCCCGGGCTGCAATGAAAACAAAAAAAAAATCTTTACTTAAAACCACCGCAACCTGAGGCGGTTAAAGTGCGCATGTGCATACTTCCGAGTCGCGGACTCGGAGACAAACTGTCACAAAGAAAGTAATTTTTAAGTAAAAGTAAACCAAAAAAATAATACTGTGCTACACAAAAAGGTACATTTTCTTTTTTTTAGCTGAGGGGGCTGCAGTCCAGCAGTCCAATGCCACAAGCCGCCCCTGACCACAGGGTTCTGTCCTGGGACCACTCCTGTATGGTATCTACTTCTCTGAAGTACAGGCTAACACAGAAGGCCTCTGGCTAATGACGTTTGCAGATGACTGCAAACTAGGAGCCATAATCAAGCCCCCAAATGATTTGGACATCCTACAGAAGGGCCTCACTGAGACAGATGCCTGGTGTCAGAGCCATGGCCTCAAGCTCAATGCCAAAAAGTGCAGTGTCATCCCCTTTGGTAAAAACTCTGTACTCATGAACTACCACATAGGCAGCAATCTACTTAACACCGAATGCGTGATAAGAGACCTTGGGACCCAGGTGGACAGTAGTCTCTCCTTTGATAGTCATATCGCCACAGTAGTCAGGAAGTCCTTCTACGTGGCACACCTCATCATAAAAGGGTTCTCATCCAGGAAAAAAGAGGGCATTGTTCCCCACTACTCATCACTCATTATACCCATTATAGAGTACAACACCCCTTTTGGAATGTACCTCACAAGACATCTGCAGCAGCTGGAAAGGCCACAGAAGTACATCACAAAGAGGATTACTGACCTCAAACAAATGCCCTACATTGACCACCTCAAAAAACTCCAGCTTTACTCTGTAGCATATTGCCTACTCCGAGGTGATCTCTGCCTAACAGATAAAGCTATGTCAAACCCAGAGCTGTTGGACATGCTACACCTAAAGAAATCCCAATCCTTCTGAGCTACATGCTCTAGGGACCTAAACCTTATCACCACAATAAACAGGACATGCTGGAGGGATAGATTCCTGTCCCAGGGACTTCCTATACTCTGGAACAAGCTACCCATCTATGTCAAGCAAAGTTCTTCATTAGCACTCTTCAAGAAAAATCTTGATGAGTGGATGGGAAATAGGAAATACACACCGGGGATCACTTCTGTGTCTCTGCACGACAGTGGCACAGGAAAGTAACTTTCTTCAGTGGCGTAAGCTATGGAACCTTGCTGGCTAGGCTTATGTAGGCCCTTTGGCCGATAGCCTAGTACCTACCTATGAACCTATGAACCTATATATATATATATATATATATATATATATATATATATATATATATATATATATATATATATATATATATATATATACACACACACACACATACACACACACACATACACACACACACACACACACACACACACACACATAAATACACACACACATATATGTAAATAAATATATATATACATAAAGTGAGAGAGAAATGGAAAAAAGAAGAGAGATAGGGTGAGGGAAGACAAAAAAGAAAGAATAAGATCATTGGCATGTCACATTATGTTGTCATTTCAATACATAAACCAGTATGAGACATACATAAGTACACCTTTGTCACATTAAGGTATGATGGAAAGGAATTAATGTCTCATAAGATCAGTAAATCACAAATGTATAGTATGATTAATCAAATCATATTTTTGACTAAGCCATATCAGATATATGTTTTCAAAGTTAATAATTGCATTTGCAAAACTTTATTTGTTAATGTCATGCAGCAATGCAGTTAATATCTTCTAAATAATGACCTGAAAAAAGTAATATCTGTTTCTGTGTATTGAATCCACAGTCAATGAAGCTGATGCAATTATTGCCTATTGCATTAACCAAGTGCTGTTGGAGCAAGAAGGTATGCCTTCTCAAGATAATTTGCAGTGATGGACTGAAAATACGTCTGTGCCTTGCACTGAGACCTGATGCATACTTAGCCTGTGCCTATCTGAGTTGAGTTAATCTCTCCTCATGAAGCTCACAGTTTTCTACTATCTCTGTTGCAGCAGTAAAGTAGAGAAAATTAAAAAAAAAAGATATTTAAAAGCATGATGATTAACTGAGCTGGCTGGTTAATTAATGCCATATCACAGATAGGTGATGGGTCGGTATACTTACACAACTGATGGGTATTTGCAGTCTTAAATTCATCTTCTCATCAGCTCAAGAGGTCCTGCTTGCACATCCTAACATGAAGAGGTACAAGCAGGACCTCCTGTTTATGCCTCTTGTACCTCTTTATGTCACTGTAGTGATGACATTGCTCCCAGTGCATGGGATGCCAGCTGCACTGGATACAGACTTGGACAAGCTATTGCAAGCCTCAGCCTTATACTGAAACCTGATATATTTCCCATGCAGCAGTCTCCAGCTATAACACTTCACAAAAATCTTGGAATCCTCAACACCCCATCTTTGACCTCTAAATGGAACACCATCTCTACCATTGCCAGCCAGGTCTGTAGCAGTCAAGCTAGAAATATGGGTATGAATTGGCACTCAATTCACATCTCATGTGTAGCAGCCTGTGCACAAAATGTTGCACAGACATGCCAAATGCATTTGTGCAATTAGAAGCACAGCAGTGACTTGTCAGACACATTGGCACTGATTAAATCCAGAAGCAATGAAGATGTAAAATAATGGCAGTGACATTTGGCCATGTGTGTTGCTCATACTACTGACACATTTCAGTGGTAAACAATGACAACAATCACATGCTTTATGGTGTTTTGTTATAATCATGGTTGGTTGGTGGAAAAATGGCTTGACTCACAACATATTTGAGTAGTACAATCTGGGAATTTAGTCCATGAGAAACAAAAGGATAACATTTTAAACTTTTCTCATTAATCATGCCACTCCAGTGACAACCTAGGTGACCCAAGTTTGATTAGTGTTTTAGATGACTGATGGAGTGAGAGATGGGCATGGCCATCCTGGTGAGAAGGTGGTATGTGGTCTTCTCTAGACTACAATTCCAAACAGAGGCCAAGGTTGTTGCCAGAAGAAGCATGATCAGCAGGTGCAATGGGGCTTTACTGAGCTGCTGTGGTGGCTTGGTGATAGGACATGGAGCCACACAGTGCATGCTTCTCAAGGGCCATACCACTTTGCAACAAAGGGAATAAGGGTAGGCCAATAATTCCTCCCTGGATGAATGCTCAGATGTGCCAAACTCCATAGGCTACAATCTGTGACTGTCCCCAGCAAGATTACAGGAATTAGCTGGGGGAACATGGTTGAACTTGTGAACTCAGCATGAATTATAACAAAAATGATGTGCACATCATACATATGCATGTGAATTCTACATTAAATATCTTCATTATCATGTTTAACACATTGTACTGGGCCATTTTAGCAAGCAGTAGTGGTACATTTGTTGCAATAAACATACTTATGATACTCATGTGCATTTATTGCTGCATTCATAATCAGACTGTTGTGACAAATGGCACTGTGAGCCCCTCTGTAATAGTATCTCTCAACTAGATTCAAGCCTTGTATTAACTATCCTCTTTCTTTAAGTTCACTTAACTTACATCATGTGTTAGTATGCTTAAGTGCCAGGTATTATTTATCCACTGGGTTCTATCCAGGGTGCTGACATCTGTGCACTGGTACCTCACTTGTTTGCTCTACAGAAAGCAGCCCAGTTTATTTTTTTCTCTTTTCCCTTAAGGAGTGAAATGTGTTTGCACACTGCCAACTGGAGAGCAAATGCAAGAGGCGTTATAAAAAAAAGGTAAAAAGTACCAAATTAACAAATGCAATGAATATATGTAACAAGGAGAAAAAAAAACATCAGTGTCCACTGAGTAACAAGCACTAATTGAACCAAAAATCTTGGTATGGCAGAAAGAAGTCTATAAACACAAACCCACTCATTATAAAACCAGAGCAATATTTTAATGACAATTGAATTGAGAGCTTTCTTTCCACACCTAATCAGAACTTCATCAGAATAAATAACCAACTTCCAGACCCTCCTTTAATACCATCATTCCAAATTTCATTGGTTAACAAGTTGTTAAAAACAACAAATCATTGTCTTGACAATACATAAAATACATAAAATATGATACCCTTCCAGTACTACTTAATTCACAAAACACAACAAACAAAAGATGGGAGTGCATCACCCAACAATAAAATACCGGTGCAGTGGTAGCGTTGTTGTCTCACAGCAAGAGGTTCTCCTGTTCGATTCTTGGCTGGAGCGCCTTCTGTGTGGAGTCTGCATGTCCTCCCTGTGGTCAAGTGGTGTTCAAAAGACATGTGTAGAATGGGCTTGCCTTCGTTGAAAGTTGGGCGTTGAGCTGGCACCTCGACACCTGTAAAAAATCTACTGCCAATCATTAGTGGACTGGAGTTCCACTGTGGCGACTCCTAACCAGGAAAAGACAAAAAAAAGAACTAACATACAAATATCTAATAATTAATAATTCAACTCTAAATACAACTTTTGTATGTATAGGAAATATGCATATATAATATATGAGTGTATAAACTGACAATGTACCAGTGCCTGTCACACCTTAGCTGCCCTTCTTTTTATGGCTAGAACAAGGGATACATGGTCATTTAAACTGAGGGTGTGGGGGGGGGGTTGGCACTGAAAAAGTCATTAAAATCAATAGTAATAAAATAATAGTTAACATCAAATTCCACCATACTCATTTTCTTTAAAAGAAAATCCCACAAATCCACCAGAATATGTTGGTATAACTCATAAAAAGGTTTCAATTTGGTGTCCACAAAAAACTGTTATAAGCTGTGTTTTGGAACCTGCTGATGAAACTATCGGTCTTAGAGGAGGGTTCAATACATCCTTGTGGACTTTGGGAATCCCAAAAATCCCAGGGATCACCATTTTTAACACTCAAAAGTTCATATAAATTTTTATCTATCGCCTCCTGTAGCAAGTTATCCTCTAACATTAAATCTATGTTCCTATACACTAAGGCAATCTCATTCCTAGACACCTGTATATATTTCCCCTCATTGTGTAATAATTCTAATGTTTTGCTCTGATGCATCCACTGTTCCATAATAACCACCTACCCCCCCCCCCAATCAGGTTTCATGATCATCAATTCCTGGTTCCCACTAAGTTCAAGTAGGCCCTTCACATCAATAGTTAAATTCCTTTTATACCACCTTTTGGTTTTAAGTAATTTCTGATGTCCCTTTCAACTAGGGCCTCAAAATTACTCAACATGGCATGGGTGGGTGGATTGATGGAGCTTTTTTATGTAATCTTCCCCCTGGGTGTACTACAGGCTGATCATTGAACAAAACCTCCAAGTTTAACTTCCTAATGAACATTTTCATGTCAATGATGTCCTCTGAGATATTACACCTCCTAATGGATACAAACATAAAACCATTTTTAAACAATTCAAAATGAATCACATCCAACTCTAAATCACTATAATGGAGACCATGAAAATCACTACATGTAACAACAGGTCTTTTTTTTTTTTGAATCAGGGTTCTATGCACTCCCTCACCTTCAAATAGCCTGTCATTTGAATCATCCATATGTAGGCTAGAAACATTCAATAACCATCTCTTCCTTCCCCCTTGTTCCCTGGTCATCTGGGTTCCTTGATTTTTTTTTCAGTAAGTGTACTTCTGAGTCACTTATGCATAAGACGGACATGATCCTAAATTCTGAACATTACAAATTCCTCAGAATTAGAGATTCAGGGTAATAGTTATAAGTTAACATCGAAGGGGTACTTTAATTGTCGCTCCAAATGGGTGGTATATTTAGCTTATTGTACATAATGATGGTCTTATCATGTTGGAAAGACAGAGGAGAGACTGAAACAGAGGGTATATAGGCACCTATATGATATTAATAAAGAGAAGGACACCAATGCCTTGTATAGACATACACTTAGTTGTGCTCAAGCTAATTTTAAATTTTGGGTGCTGAAGCAAGTTGGACCATGGGGGGGGGGGTGAATGAGAATCCAGTTTGGAGTATCATGAGTTACTATAGCAGATACATTTAGAAGCATACACCCCCCTCCATTTAAATGACCATGTAGCCCTTGTTCTATCCCTAAAAAGAAGGGCTGCTAAGGTGTGACAGGTTTTGGTACATTGTCAGTTTATACATATATTTCCTATAGATATATATATATATATATATATATATTTATATATATATATATATATAGGTTATTGGTTTCATAGGCTAATTGCCCTTGCAAGCCATTTTAAGCCTAGCCAATTATCCCTTGTGAGACTCAAACCCTGCACCTTGTGTTTGTAAGGCAAACACCTTAACCATTAGGCCATCCTCCCACCCTAAAATAAACAGCCTTTGCAAGTCTTGAACCCAGGACTCTGCACACTATATTCACAGTAGTTAACCTCTAAGCCATCTCAGCAGTACATATATATATATATATTTATATATATATATATATATATACACACACACACACACACACACACACACACACACACACACACACACACACACACACACACACACACACATAAAAGTTGCATTTAGAGTTGAATTATTAATTATGAGATATGTACATATTTATATATGAAATGGGTATTTTATTGTGGGGTGATGCACTCCCATCTTTTGTTTGTTGTGTTTTGTGAATTAAGTAGTGTTGAAAAGGTATCATATTTTATGTATTATCAAGCCAATGATTTGTTCTTTTTAACAACTTATCAACCAATGAAATGTGGAATGATGGTATTTAAAGAGGGTCTGGCAGTTGGTTATTTAATTTGGTGAAGTTCGGATTGCATGTGGAACGAAAGAGCTCAGTTCAATTGTCATTAAAATCTTGCTCTGGTTTTATTTTGAGTGGGTTTGCCTTTAATTTCTTTCTGTCACACAGTTTTTTTTGGCTTAACAAGGAACATAGCTGTTATAACATTAGCATTATATGATCATCCTTTTCAAATCTGTTTGCAACATCACAAGTAGCATTTAGATGCTATGTAATAGCAATTGCTCATAAAGGGGACTTCCAGAAAATGACAGGTCATTCTTCTCATGTTACCTAAAATTACTCATGACATCAAAGTTTACAATATATCGTATAAGTGTCATGACAACAAACTGTGACATATGGATAATTTATTCAGCATGTATGACACACATATCCACATTACTCATGTTGCTACTTTTGTGTTACACACTAAAAAAAATAATATGTTACAACATCCATAGCAAATATGATTATCAGTAATGAGAATAGGTGAGTTTACAACAAAAACACATATGTACCATACATTCATATCGACATCAGGTAAGATTTTTATCATGTATCATAGACTTTAGCCTGTTAATTTCATATGCAACATTAAGTGTTAATATTTATTCTGAATCCAGTCATAAAAAAATACTTTAAACTGCATTTGAACTCAGCATCACCTGTCATATTTCTCTGTACTCAGCTCATGTACACATTGTTCAACAAAGATAGTTACCTGACAGGTGGACTTTATTCATTTAGTCTATGCACAGGTACCAGGCTCATTTGCTGTACAGAAGGTAGCCCAAATGAAATTTGTCACTGTTTTCCTTAGGAAGTGAGCTGATTTCATTGCTATGGAGTGCTGCCATTCTGAAGTGTGCAATATCAAATGGTGCGCAAATGATGAAGAGAAAAGGAAAATAAAGGCACAAAAGGTGCTTCAGCAAAGTATTACTTTAAGGGTATGCACACTTATGCAGTGGCAATAAATAAATAGGGTTGCCACCTTTTAACAAGGCCAAAGTGGGACGTGGGGGTGTGGCCAATAGGCTAGGGGGTGTGGTCAATATGACACTGGTCACACCCCCACCACATCACCAGAGGTGTTAAAGGAGATGCAGTCCTACAGTTAAGGATACAACATTGTGACATTACAGCATATTACTGAAAACTCGAACCATTTAAATGAAGTGAACTATTACTGCAAAAACACACATTACTCAGTTGTAACAGTAACATACAAGCCAAGTATAAAATGAAGACATTTTATTATCAATTAAAGCTAAAGCAAAGAAAAAACACAAAACTACATACTGTACCCTAGTACTACATACTGCACACTAGCAAATTAATGCTAAACAAAGAACACAAAATTACAAACTGCCCCCTAGTACTTTATACTGCACACTAGTACACTAAAATCACTTTTTTTTTTTTTAAGTGTATTTTGAATTTGATTTTATGGCTTGAAGAAGGGCCCAATTTGAAATAATATTTGAATAAAAGTCACAACATTTCATCTGGTAATTTACAGTCATCATTAGTTCAGCTTTTAACAAGTCCACACTACATTGGTTTTGGACATCTGTCCATTCACCTTTCACCAAAGAAAAAACTCTTTCTGCAAATGCATTTGAGCTCAGTATAGATAAAACCCTAGCAATTACCAGATATAGTGTAGTCAGTTCAGGCCCTTCTTTGAAAAGCTTCAGCCACTTCTCTCCTGGGGTCAAGCTTGTATTACATAACTGTTCCAGAAAGGGCCTGATTGCCAAGTGGCCCTAAAAGATAATCTTCATCTACATCCTGCAGACTCAGGGCAGTGGTCACATTAAGTAAGTCACTGAAAGCAAAGGGCTCATTTAGAGATAATTTAGATAGTGTAAACAAGTAGTTGCTTTCAGTATAATCAAACTACTGTTCCAGGTATTTCACTGCTGTCTCCAAGAACACAATGAAGTCTCTTTTCAGTTTGTTAGCAGAAGTGCTATCTAATATGCTTTTAAGTGCCCTAATTTTCCCTCCAAAGAAAGCACCTTCATCTCTTGCCTGCAGTTTTTGCTTTAGAGAGACCATTACACAAAAAGTTTCCATGGCAGTAAGTGCTGATTTTTCTAATGTACTTATATGTTCATTAAAATCAACAAGAACAGCACAGAGAAAGTGCAAATAGTACTGGGGCAGTGTAGGAAATTCATTCTCACCATGTTCATTAGCTGAAAAGTACTGCCATATCTGCCGGGGGGTCTCCTCTTCTCCCTGGGAGAGGAAATAGGACTGGAGCACTGGGAGATTTTTCACTACTCTTTCAATGGCTGGGAGTAGTGACAGCCACCTTGTTGGCACATGTCTTAACAGACTCTCAAATTCCATGCCACAAAACTCAAAGAAGTCTTTCAAGTCTCTGGTCCTTGTGGCAGAACCTGAGAAGTGGCTGAAAAGTCTCATTACAAATACTTCCACGTCACACGGTAGTTGTGCTGCAGCTTTTTTGGCTGCATTGTGAATGATGTGGGCAACACAGTTAGCCTTCTGGAGTGATGGGCACTTTTCTTTTAATCTGATATATACACCAGATTTCTTCCTAGTTCACACTGGCATTATCAGCCCCATAAGCTGAAATGCTGTTCTAGGACAAGGAGTGCCTTTCCATAATGTTGGAAATTTGCTGTGAAATAGCCTGTGCAGATTCATCAGGGTCTCCATAGAAGTCCAAAAGCCCATTCACCACCCCTTCTTCTTTAGAAAAATACCTCACAACAAGTGGAAAGAATTTTATGTTCCCCTTGTTGGAAGCATCTGATGAAATTGCAAATGAAGTGCCTGGTTTTTAAAGGTCATGCAGGAGGCATTCCAATGAGTGCGGTCTCAAAACATTTTCAACTATGGCTTCAGCCTTGGTTCTTCCACAAGATAGTTTATTTGCAGTGTCCGAGTCACTGTACAACTGGCTGGCCAACTTTATTGCACAGTCCAAGCTGTTTTAGGAAATATTGTGCTTAACAGCATGGAACACCTCAGAGGATTCTGCTGCAATGATCCTACATTCTGGTCCCTCAAGGTTTGCGTTCCTTGCCCATTTTGTCATCAGGTGAGTGGATTTAGCTTAAAGAATAGCAGTCTTATGTTGTTCAGTTGCCTCATGTCGTGCGACATTGTTTCTTCCACCGTGGGTCACTAGAAATTCTCTCTTGCAGTACCTGCAGAATGCTTTGACATCACTGCATCTCTCGATCCAGTCAAATTCTGTTTTCCAAACATCTTGCCACTTGCACATTCTCTTGCTGTTGGTTGACTGTGATGAAGCTGCTGCTCTCTTCATGCTTGAATCTGTACTTACCTGATATGCAACATATTTACCAAAACTGTGTTAGTAGGGTGCAGTAACATACTGCTGCAGGCACAAATGAACTGGCACAAAAAACATTGGCACACAAAAGAACTGGCTCAAAAAACAGTGTCATGCAGAAGAACTGGCTCAAAAAACAGTGGCATTCAAAAGAACTGGCTCAAAAAACATTAACACACAAAAGAACTGTCTCGAAAAACATTGGCACACAAAAGAACTGGCTTGAAAAACATTGTCACGCAAAAGAACTGGCTCAAAAAACATTGGCACACAAAAGAACTGGTTCAAAAAATATTGGCATGCAAAAGAACTGGCTCAAAAAACATTGGCACACAAAAGAACTGGCTCGAAAAACATTGGCACACAAAAGAACTGGCTCAAAAAACATTAACACACAAAAGAACTGTCTCGAAAAACATTGGCACACAAAAGAACTGGCTTGAAAAACATTGTCACGCAAAAGAACTGGCTCAAAAAACATTGGCACACAAAAGAACTGGTTCAAAAAATATTGGCATGCAAAAGAACTGGCTCAAAAAACATTGGCACACTAAAGAACTGGCGTAAAAAACATTGGCATGCAAAATAATTGGCTTTAAAAACATTGGCACTTGAAAGAACTGGCTTGAAAAACATTGGCACTCAAAAGAACTGGCTCAAAAAACATTGGCATGTGAAAGAACTGAGGAGTGGAGCAGAAAAAAGTTATTAAAAATGGTCTGAAAAGGGTCAAATAGTAAATGAGGTAATGTAGGGTGCATTTTGGCCATTGAAAACTAACACAGCTTGTAGAAAATGAAATGCATTATTTTTACCACTGAACATGCCCACCTCACCCCACCCCTCAAGAAAAAAAAGTTAACCACATTCACTGAACCAAGAAAACACTAAAATGAGTGAGAATGCACAGTGGATACCATAGACCTGATTTAGCTTTTGACCACAGCAGTTAAAAGAAATGTATGGCACTAATTTACACAGCGTAATGATCTATTAATGAACATGCCCAACAGCAGCAATGGTCATAATCAGATTATAATGAAAACAGTACATTGTAAGTTTATTGAAGACACCACCAAAACATAAAATACAAACTTTGCTACTTATAAAAGCAAATTACCCTGTAACAATGACATGGTTTAGCACAATCTCAAATACACTGCATTAACTTCTGAGCATGCATCCGCAAAAGAAAATAAACAGGAAAAAAGTCCGTAAACATTTTAACTTTTAAAAATACTTTTTGCAAGAGAAGTAAAATAAACTACAATGTACAGCAGACTCCATGGGCTCCTTTTACCTCAAAACATAGCAATTAAGAGTAATTTACCCAGCACAGTGATGCAATAAACAGGCCCAAGTAAAAGCAGCACACCCATATTCAAATTACAAGCAAAGCAGGGCATTTTAACCTTATTAAAAATGCATAAACAATTAGATGCATACATTTACAAGTATAAATGAAAACAATCTTGAAACAGCTTCAGCTAGTTAGCAACATGTACCTACTAGAATAATAAATACACTGCATTAACTGTTAACATTCCCCCTCAAAAGGTAGTCTTGTACCACATACACACTGACTTGAAAGAACTAACAGGAAAAATTATCCAAACAGTATATGCTAACTTCCTGGAAACAGCATTAAATTGCACACATTTCCACACAAAAAAGTGCAAACTATGCTCGAATATTTTCTATCTGCAAACAGAAAATATCCAGAAAAAGAAGCTACGACAATAGAAATACATCACACTAAATTTATATTTCACTGCCCCCCACCAGAAATAAACAACTTCTATACACACAGTTCAGCCTTTTAAAAGTAATGCTTCCAAATCATACCCCTAAGAACAATAACAATTACATATACATACAGGTTTTATACCTTTAAAAACTACTACTCAAAAATCTCAAAATAACCACTGCACAGATTTAAATAGTGCGTACTGCACCCCCAGCTACCTTTAAACATTAAAAAATTAAACCACAATACATTCCCATTTTAAACTACTACTGAAAAATCTCAAAATAACCACTGCATAGATGTAAATACTGCATGCTACATCCCCATCTACCTCTAAACATTAAAAACATAAATAAAGCACAATATTCCCATTTTAAATAACCAAAGCCACAAAATACTATGTTATGTACTTACCAGTATCACAGTTTTTGCTCGACTAGCTTACTTCCTTCCTGCTGGAATGGCTTGTTGGCTCATCTGGCTGGCAGGCTCCCTTGCTGGCTAGCAGGCTCCCTTGCAGGCTGACTTCTTTGTTGGCTTGCTGGCTGGCTGGCTGGCTGGCTTCTTTGCTGGCTAGCTGGCTGGCCGGATTCTTTGCTGGCTCGCTTCTTTGCTGGCTGACTGGCTGGCTTCTTTGCTGGTTGGCTGGCTTCTTTGCTAGCTGGCTGGCTGGCAGAATTTTCAGATCTTTTTCCCTAATTCCCTTTGCAGCTGTAGAGCACTAAAACAAACTGCTCTACAGCTGCGACCTTTATTGGGCTCTTCTAGATAAATCCCCACCCCCTCCAATCCCTTCAGCCAATTACAGTTTAAATTACACCACCAGGACGTAGCACGGAATCCCTCTAACTGCAGGTCTGGGTTGGTGACGTAGCCGCATTGCTGTGGAAAAAATGGAAGTATTTTCGGCTTTTCCACGGCAACGGCAATTTCGCGAGCGTGAAGGGGAAATCGGGACTTTTAAAGTCCCACTGTTGGTAAATGCGGGAAGCGGGATGAGAAAGCTCAAACCTTGAGTGTCCCGCTGACAACGGGGTGGGTGGCAACCATATAAATAAATAATAATTATATTTTTTCCCTTAACAAACTTGCTTGTTTTTCAATTGAATTGTACAGGTTATAGGTCACATTAAAGGTGGGAAAAGTTTTGAAATTATTTATTGTGGTCTACTTTTTTTATATCACAAAAACCTGGCATTTTAACAGGGGTGTGTAAACTTTTTATATCTACTGTATGTATATATATATATATATATATATATATATATATATATATATATATATATATATATATATATATATACATATATGGGATCCGGACACATGCTCGACTAGCATATGTTGTTGTGCCTTTCGGCTTTTCCTGGTTAGGGGTCACCACAGCGGAACTCCGGTCCGCTAATGATTGGCAGTAGATTTTTACGTGCCGAGTTGCCAGCTCTGATGCACAACCTTCAACGAAGGTACGCCCATACACGCATATCTCCATAAAGAAGACGCTCTAGCTGAGAATCAAACAGGACAAAGTCTTACTGTGAGGTGACAACGCTACTGCAGCACCACCACCGCAGTTTTGCTCGACTAGCATATGTACAAGTCACAAAACATTGAACACACATACACGAAAGTGCTTAACATTGACAAGCGCTTCCGTGTATGTGTGCCTGTTTCGTAGATCGGACTACAGTGCGGGTAAGGGAAAATTCTCTTTTTTCCCCCACTGTAGTGCTATCTCGGAGTGAGAATAATAAAGTAGGGGGGTGTGGGGGATACAGCGTGCAGAAATGTAAATTTTTTTTTAAATACACATACATGGAAGCGTTTTTCGATGTCAAGCTCTTTCGTGTATGTCTGTTCGATGTTTTGTGATTCGGACATATGTTATTCGAGCATGTGTCCTAGACCCATATATATATATATATATATATATATATATATATATATATATATATATATATATATGTAGAGAGAGAGAGAGAGAGAAAGAAAAATATATAGATATGTAGGTATATGTACATATACATGTGTGTGTGTCTGTGTTTGTATATATATATATATATATATATATATATATATATATATATTTTTTTATATATATATATATATATATATATATATATATATATATATATATAAATGCAGAATTTCAGTATTCTGAGACTGAATAGTCGAAAATCCACATACTCGAAAACCAAAAACCACGAAAAGCACAATCGCGAACATAAACACGCACACACAAACCAGCACATAAACACACACACATATACCTATCTAACTACCTGACAACAAACAAAACAACACACACAAACACAACATAACACAAAAACACACCTACCCTACCTATACGAAGGGGGGCAAGCCCCCTGCACCCCCCACACCCCCTACTTATCTATACTAACTCTGAGGTCACACTAAACACACAAAGACGCAAAACAAACACTACACACACTCACACAAACTAAAATCCCTACCCAGTATCCTTACACAAACTCCACTTACCTGCAACCCCAGATAAATCCACAAACCACACCGCACATCACGAACGTGATACCAGGATAGCGATTTCGACATTTTCGCATTCGACATAGTTTCGCGTAACTGCACTTTCGACTATTCAGTCTCAAAATACTGAAATTCAACATTTCAGTATTTTGCGATTGTTTAGTGTATCTATCTAGCTATATATCTAAATCTATCATATATTATATATATACTTATATGACAAATAATAATTTATGTTAATTACTACAACACTAATTTATACTGTATTATAAACTGAAGTCTGGTAGTATTATAAAATGTAAGTGTTTTTCTGTTATTTAAATGAAATGCCAACTTCTTAGGCATTTGCTGAAGAAATTTTATTTTATAACTCAAAGGATTACCTATTAATGTAGTGCAAACAAATATCCAAAATTTAATGTAACAATGGCTACACATTGATGAGTACCAAGAGTCAATATCAACATATTAAGCAGACATTAATTGTCATAGTTTTGTCTAATAACAAAACAGTTGATAATCAAACATATATAGAAAAGAATCATTCATGAATTAAAAGCAATTGGTTGCCATTAAAGTTCTAACAGCCAAAATAGCTATCCTTGGAGTAGGAGCCTGCACTTACATGTAGGAGGAATATATATATATATATATATATATATATATATATATATATATATATGTATATATATATATTCACAAGACAATCTCAAAATACTGAAATGTCGAATTTCAGTATTTCGAGGCTGAATAGTCGTAAACACACATACCCTAAAACCCAAAATCACAAAAAGCACAATCATGAAAATACAAACAAACCAGCACATAAACACACACACATACACCTATGTAACTACACTACAACAAACAAAAAAAACATACACAAATACAGCATAACACAAAAACACACCTACCCTATCTATAAGCAGGGGGGCAAGCCCTCCTGCACCACCCATGTGGGGGGCTGCATGCCCCCACACCCCCCCTACTTATATATACTAACTCCGAGGTCACACTAAACACACAAACACAAAGAAAAAACACTACTCACACTCACACACACTAAAATCACAACCCAATACCCTTACAAAAACAATTTACCTGAAACCCCAGATAAATATACAAACTGTACTGCACATCACAAATTCTACACCATGATAGCAGATATGACATTTCCGCCTTCGACATAGTGCAGTTTCACCTAACTGCACTTTTGAGTATTCAGTCTCAAAATACTGAAATTTGACATTTCAGTATTTTGAGATTATCTAGTGTATCTATATATATATATATATATATATATATATATATATATATATATATATATATATATATATATATGTATATATATATATATATATATATATATATATATATATATATATATATATATATATATATATATATATATATATATATATATATATATATATATACACTTATATGACAATCATTTATGTTACTTACTACTTATACTGTGTTATAAACTGAAGTCTGGTAGTATTATAAAATGTATTGTAAGCTTTTTCTGTGATTTAAATGAAATGTCAACTTCTTAAGCCTTTGCTGAAGAAGTTATATTTTATAACTCAAAAGGGTTACCTATTAATGTAATGCAAACAAATATCCATAATTTAATGTAACAATGGCTACATCTTGCTGGGTACCCAGAGTCAATATCAACATATTAAAGCAGACATTACTAATTGTCATAGTTTTGTCTAATAACAAATCAGTTGATAATCAAACATATATAGGAAAGAAACATTCATGAATTAAAAGCAATTGGTT